>NW_016829352.1:12321-47211 GCF_001698545.2 Rhinopithecus bieti | reverse complement strand
ACAGGTTCAGAGTGGTAAGTGCCATGAGGACTGGGACCATCACTGTCCTCAAAGCCTGACACAGAGTTAAGTGTTCAATATTGTTCACTCCTCTTTCTTTTTTTATTTTTATTATTTATTTATTTATTTATTTATTTTTGAGACGGAGTCTTGCTCTGTCGCCCAGGCTGGAGTGCAGTGGCCGGATCTCAGCTCACTGCAAGCTCCGCCTCCCGGGTTCACGCCATTCTCCTGCCTCAGCCTCCCGAGTAGCTGGGACTACAGGCGCCCGCCAGGTCGCCCGGCTAGTTTTTTGTATTTTTAGTAGAGACGGGGTTTCACCGTGTTAGCCAGGATGGTCTTGATCTCCTGACCTCGTGATCCGCCCGTCTCGGCCTCCCAAAGTGCTGGGATTACAGGCTTGAGCCACCGCGCCCGGCCAACTTGCTGAGTCTTGCTGTGTCGCCCATGCTGGAGTGCAGTGGCACGATGTTGGCTCACTGCAACCTCCACCTCCCGGGTTCCAGGGATTCTCTTGCCTCAGCCTCCCAAGTAGCTGGGATTACAGGTGCCCGCCACCTCGCCTGGATAATTTTTGTAATTTAGTACAGACGGGGTTTCCCCATGTTAGCCGGGCTGGTCTCGAACTCCTGACCTCAGGTGATCTGCCCACCTGGGATCATAGTGCTGGGATTACAGGCGTGGGCCACCACGCCCAGCATTTTTTGGTTGTTGTTGTTTTTAATTAGAGAGTTGCCCAGGCTGGAGTGCAGTGGCTCGATCAAGCTCACTGTCCCTTGAATTTCTGGCCTCAAGCGATCCTCCCACCTTGGCTCCTGAAGTGCTTGGATTACAGGTGTGAGCCATGGCACCCGGCCCGACTCCTCTTATCTCCAGTGTTCAGGGCCTTCCTATGTTAACCTGCAGACCATGGCATTTGCTTTTACTCCAGGCTGGCTTTCAGGCTTCATGAGGCCCCTATCATTAAGCCGTGCTCCCTGGGGGCCATATTCTGAACCATTCCTGCTGCCTTCCAAGGCAGGACATGGTCCCTGAATATGCTGATTTTTATTTTATCATCTTCCCTGTCTCAGGATCCAGAGATGAGTTTCTGATTTTATCATCTTCCCTGTTTCAGGATCTAGGGATGGGAATGCGGAGAAGGAAAGGCTGAAGTGTCCAAAACAAAAAGAGGTGGCGCATGAAGTGGCTGTCAAGGAGTGGTTGCCCAGCGCCGCCTGCCCAGAGCTCTGCAACCCTAGGCCCATGAATCCCTGGCTCGAGGACACTCTGACCCGAAGACCGCCCCACTCTTGCCCAGACTGTGGCCGCAACTTCAGCTACCCTTCCCTCCTGGCCAGCCACCAGCGACTCCACTCCGGGGAGCGGCCCTTCCCCGGCGGCCAGTGCCAGGCGCGTTTCTCCCAGCGCAGGTACCTGCTCCAGCATCAGTTCATCCACACCGGCGAGAAGCCCTACCCCTGCCCCGACTGCGGGCGCCACTTCCGCCAGAGGGGTTCCCTGGCTATCCACAGGCGGGCTTACACCAGGAAGAAGCCTTACGCGTGCTCAGACTGCAAGAGTCGCTTCACTTACTCCTACCTGCTGGCCATCCACTAGCGCAAGCACACGGGCGAGAAGCCCTACAGCTGCCCCGATTGCAGCCTCCGTTTCGCCTACACCTCCCTGCTGGCCATCCACAGGTGCACACACACCGGCGAGAAGCCCTACCCCTGTCCTGACTGGGGCCTTCGCTTCACCGACTCTTCCCTCCTGCGCAGTCACCGGCGCATTCACTCGGACAGCTGGCCCTTCTCCGCGGAGTGTGAGAAAGGCTTCAAGCGGAAGACCGCCCTGGAAGCCCATCAGTGGAACCACAGCTTCTGCAGCGAGAGGCGCGCGTGGTGGCAGGCCGTGGTGGGGCGTTCAGAGCCCGTCACTGTTTTGGGAGGCAAGGCTCTCCCAATTCACTTCCGGCACTTTCCAGATATATTTCAAGAGTGTGGGTGATGGCATTCACGCAAACTAGTCAGCGTTTTCTCTGGAGAGGAAGAGGCAAGCTTTGTGCATTTGAGGAATAAGGAAGGGAAGTGGGCATTTGAGGAAAACAAAGTTCCGCCTTAGGAAAAAAGCAGAAGTAGGGGCACAGAGGGCTGTGGGGAGGAGGCAGGAATCTGAAAAGGTGCCTGGGGGGTGACCCCATTTTCTGAAGCTCCAGCACACAGGGCCGCGTGTTCCACGTCCCATCCTTCACTGAAAACCATTTACCTAACTGGCTTTTCCTTCTTGATTGTTCTCTCTCTTGTAGCGCTCTACTTTTTGGCCTGTATCTCCTACTCCTCTGAGATGGGGTCCCCTGCATTCCAGTGCCTATTAAAGGAGCCTGCACCCACTCTGGATCCCCCAGAATAGAGGGCATACCTAGGGCCTGTCCCTCAGGGGGATGGAGTGGGGAGCTCATCTCAGGATAATTTTTTTTTTTTTTTTTTTGAGATGGAGTCTCACTCTGTTGCCCAGGCTGGAGTGCAATAGCACCATCTCGGCTCACTGCAACCTCTGCCTCCCGAGTTCAAGCAATTCTCTGCCTCAGCCTTCCGAGTAGCTGGGATTACAGGCATGCGCCACCAGGCCCAGCTAATTTTTGTACTGTTAGTAGAGACGGGGTTCCACCATCTTGGCCAGGCTGGTCTTGAACTCCTGACCTTGTGATCCACCCACCTCGGCCTCCCAAAGTGCTGGGATTACAAGCATGAGCCACTGCCCCCTGCTGAGGATTCTGCCTTTTACCAATGCAGGTGAAACATCTGGCAAGGAGACATCTGGAGTGTAGGTGTTCCTTGGTCTTGAAGACCTAGAGGTGGCCATAGAGAGGACAGTGGCCTCAGGTGGGGAACTTTCCTGCCCCACTCTCATTCTGCAAGTGCACAAACTATCAAACCTAATGGACTCTGGAACTGGGCCAGCTCTTCTTCACTGTATGCATTAGTGATTGCAGTGTTTTTTTCTTCTTCAGATATTTGCCTGTTACCTGGATTTTGTATTTTTTGATAAAGATATATTCTTGGGCCACAGTAGCTGGAGACACAATATAATGCCGGAGAATTCTTTTTTTTTTTCTTTTTGAGATGGAGTCTTGCTCTGTCACCCAGGCTGGAGTGCAGTGGCGCAAGCTCTGCTCATGGCAAGCTCCGTCTCCCGAGTTCACGCCATTCTCCTGCTTTAGCCTCCTGAGTAGCTGGAATTACAGGCGCCCGCCACCATGCCTAGCTAATTTTTTGTATTTTTAGTAGAGATGGGGTTTCACCGTGTTAGCCAGGATGGTCTCGATCTCCTGACCTTGTGATCCGCCCGCCTCGACCTCCCAAAGTGTTGGGATTACAGGCATGAGCCACTGCGTCCGCCCTTTTTTTTTTTTTTTTGAGATGGAGTTTTGCTCTTGTTGCCCAGGCTGGAGTGCAATGGCATGATCTTGGCTTACCCAAAGTGCTGAGATTACATTTTTTTTTTTTTTAAACGAAAGAATAGGCCGGGCGCAGTGGCTCAGGCCTGTAATCCCAGCACTTTGGGAGGCCGAGGCGGGCGGATCACGAAGTCAGGAGATGAAGACCATCCTGGCTAACATGGTGAAACCCCGTCTCTACTAAAACTACAAAAAATTAGCCAGGTGTGGTGGCGGGCGCCTGTAGTCCCAGCTACTCGGGAGGCTGAGGCAGGAGAATGGTGTGAACCCAGGAAGCAGAGCTTGCAGTGAGCCAAGATGGCACCACTGCACTCCAGCCTGGGCAATGGAGCGAGATTCTGTCTCAAAAAACAAAACAAAAAACAACAGTTAAGAGAGGTCTTTCTGGCCCATTTAGATGTGCTAGCCCTACTTTTGAAGAGGAAACTTTAGCAGGAATGAACAAAAGAGGTAGGTAGGACTAAGCCTTTCTGCATTCCAGGACAGGTGGTCAGTGACTCAAATATCTCTTTGAAAACACTGCTTCTTTGAGTCCTTCGGTTCCAAGATAATTATTAATGGGAACTGGGGCCGGGGGCGGTGGCTCACACCTGTGATCCCAGCACTTTGGGAGGCTGAGGCTGGTGAATCGCTTGAGGTCAGGAGTTTGAGACCAGCCGGGCAATATAGTGAAACCCCATCTCTACCAAAAACTTAGCCGGGTGTGGTGGCACACGCCTGTAGTCCCAGCTCCTCAGGAGGTTGAGGCAAGAGAATCACTTGAGCCTGGGAGATGGAGTTTGCAGTGAGCCGAGATCGCACCACTGTACTCCAGCCTGAGCTGCAAAGCAGGACTCTGTCTCAAAATAAAAACAGAAACAAAAACTGGGAACTGGGTGTTATCTTGACTTCACCACATAGCCTCTCCTGAATGGGCAGACCTGGATTCCTGGCTTGGCTCAGTCCCCACTAGCTGTGTGGCCTTTAGCATCACCTAGATTCTACAAATAACATTTTTCTCTATTTGTTTTACACATGTCAATCTGCCTATCCATCCCTCTATCCATTCATTTATCCATTTTATGAATGTATGTCACAGTAAGCTGCAGATATCATTACATTTCACTTCTAAACACTTCAGCATACAGCTAAGTTTTATGCAAGAAACTTCAGCTCTCAGCTGGGTGCGGTGGCTCACACCAGTAATCCCAGTACTTTGGGAGGCTGAGGCAGGAGAATTGCATGAGCTTGGGAGTTTGAGACAAGCCTGGAAAACAGCAAGACCTCATTTCTACTAAAATTTTTAAAAATTAGCCAAGGCCGGGCGCGGTGGCTCAAGCCTGTAATCCCAGCACTTTGGGAGGCCAAGATGGGCGGATCACGAGGTCAGGAGATCGAGACCATCCTGGCTAACACGGTGAAACCCCGTCTCTACTAAAAAATACAAAAAACTAGCCGGGCGAGGTGGCGGGCGCCTGTAGTCCCAGCTACTCAGGAGGCTGAGGCAGGAGAATGGCGTAAACCCGGGAGGCGGAGCTTGCAGTGAGCTGAGATCCGGCCACTGCACTCCAGCCCGGGCGACAGAGCGAGACCCCGTCTCAAAAAAAAAAAATTAGCCAAGCATGATGGGGAAGGCTGAAGAAGGAGGATAGCTTGAG
Source organism: Rhinopithecus bieti (assembly GCF_001698545.2). Lineage (NCBI taxonomy): Eukaryota > Metazoa > Chordata > Mammalia > Primates > Cercopithecidae > Rhinopithecus > Rhinopithecus bieti. The sequence goes on along the minus strand of NW_016829352.1, from coordinate 42,135 downwards.
CCCAGGAGTTTGAGGCTGCAATGAGCTATGATGGTGCCACTTCAGTGTGAGTAACACAGCAAGACACTATTCAAAAAAAAAAAAAAAAGCCAGGCACGGTGGCTCACACCTGTAATCCCAGCACTTTGGGAGGCCAAGGTGGGCAGATCATCTGAGGTCAGGAGTTTGAGACCAGCCTGACCAATATGGAGAAACCCTGTCTCTACTAAAAAAAAAAAAAAAAAAAATACAAAATTAGCCAGATGTGGTGGCACATGCCTGTAATCCCAGCTACTCAGGAGGCTGAGGCAGGAGAATCGTTTGACCCCGGGAAGCAGAGGTTGCAGTGAGCCAAGATCGTGCCACTGCACTCCAGCCTGGGCAACAAGAACGGAACTCTATCTCAAAAAAGAAAGAAACTTCAGCTCCCACTTCAAGTTCAGTTGTACTCTGTTATTGTCAAGTAAAGTCTATTGAAGCCCAGTCATCTCCTGTATGTTTTGTGACTTCTCATAATTATCTGATCAAGAGTCTTGAAGAAACATTTACAATCTGATGGGCAATAAAATAATTTGAAACCAAGAGCATCATTCCTGTAATGGCTGCTTCCTGGAAGGTCGTGTCACGTGGAACCTCTTAATCTCAGCATCCAGAGCTCCACGAAGGGAAAATTTCAAGTCAGATAGAATTCTATATATACCATTTCTTTGGAACCTTCAGCCCTCAAGATTCCAACATCATGACCTCAGTTTCAACACAGTTGTCCTTAGTCCTCATGTCACTGCTTTTGGTGCTGCCTGTTGTGGAAGCAGTAGAAGCCGGTGATGCAATTGCCCTTTTGTTAGGTGTGGTTCTCAGCATTACAGGCATTTGTGCCTGCTTGGGGGTATATGCACGAAAAAGAAATGGACGAATGTGATTTTGAAAGGCCTACTGAGTCAAACCTTACCTTGAAAACCTTTGTGCTATAGAGGCTAACCTGAGCTCTGGTGTGTGAAAGGTTCCAAGAATCAGTAAATAAGGGAGTTTCACATTTTTCATTGTTTCCATGAAATGGGAACAAACATACATTTTTAAATTGAAAAAAAATGTTTTCTTTATAAACAAATAATGCAAAGAAAAATGCAGCCTATAAATTTGCCTGTTAGAAAGGAGCGCTCAAAGAAGTTAAAATGGCTGAATTTACATAAGTAATATTTCATAATCTTAGAATTCTCTCAAAGCATGTGAAATAGGAAGAAGTTCTTGCCCAGAATCTTAGGAAATCACCACTGTTCGGTTATAATCACTGCCTCCTGAATCGTTGAGGAATCTTTTCTTTTTTTTTTTTTTTTTTTTTTTTTTTTTGAGACGGAGTCTTGCTGTGTCGCCCAGGCTGGAGTGCAGTGGCCGGATCTCAGCTCACTGCAAGCTCCGCCTCCCGAGTTTATCCCATTCTCCTGCCTCAGCCTCCTGAGTAGCTGGGACTACAGGCGCCCACCACCTCGCCCGGCTAGTTTTTTGTATTTTTTAGTAGAGACAGGGTTTCACCGTGTTAGCCAGGATGGTCTCGATCTCCTGACCTCGTGATCCGCCCGTCTCGGCCTCCCAAAGTGCTGGGATTACAGGCTTGAGCCACCGCACCTGGCCTCCCTTTTTTTTTTTTAATTAGATTGTTGTTTTGTTGTCTCCCAAGTTAATATTATATTTAGATATCAGAGAGTCAGCCAAAAAGGAAAACTTTTATCTCTGGGGAAAAAACATTTAGAAAACGTATTCAGTGTATCTAATACTGAAATGCAGAAAAAATTTAATGTTAAAAAAAAAACTATAAACATTGACGTGGAAGAGATTTAATGTTTTGAAAAAAACTTTATATTAACTGAGTAACATCCTCCTGATGAGAAGTACTATATTAAATATAAAGCCATTATGTTATAAAAAAAAAAAAAAAAAGAAACCAAGGGCAGTTTTTTTGTTGTTGTTTCTTGAGACAGGGGCTCACTGTAGCCTAGGCTGGAATGCAGTGGCACAGTCACAGCTCACTGTAGCCGCAACCTCCTGGGCTCAGGTGTTTCTCCTTCTCATCTCAGCCTCTTGAGTAACTGGGACTACAGGCACATGCCACCATGCCCAGCTAATATTTTTGTATTTTTTATACAGATGGGGTTTTGCCCAGGCTGGTCTTGAATTCATGGGCTCAAGTGATCTGTCTACCTCCGCCTCCCAAAGTGGGTAGGATTACAGGTGTCAGCCACTGTGCCCGGCCAATTTTTGTATTTTTATAATGAATGGCAGGAAAAACAACACATCAGCTACTTGGGATGCAACAGTTTTAGTCTTACTTGAAAGTTTGTTTCAGGCCTGGCACTATGGCTCATACCTGTAATCCCAGCACTTTGGGAGGCCGAGGATGGTGGATCATTTGAAGCCAGGAGTTTGAGACCAGCCTGGCCAACATGGCAAAACCCCATCTCTACTAAAAATACAAAAATTAGTAGGTTGTGGTGTTCCCAGCTACTTGGGAGACTGAGGCATGAGAATTGCTTGAACTCAGGAGGCAGAGGTTGCAGTGAGCCAAGATTGTACCAGTGCACTCCAGCGTTGGCCACAGAGTAAGACTGTCTAAAAACAAACAAACAGGCCAGGCGCGGTGGCTCACGCCTGTAATCCCAGCACTTTGGGAGACCGAGGCAGGTGGATCACGAGGTCAGGAGATCAAGAGCATGGCCAACATGGTGAAACCCTGTCTCTGCTAAAAATACAAAAACTAGCTGGGTGTGGTGGCATGTGCCTGTAATCCCAGCTACTCAGGAGGCTGAGGCAAGAGAATCGCTTGAACCAGGGAATTGGAGGTTGCAGTGAGCCGAGATTGCGCTACTGCACTCCAGCACGGAGACAGAGCGAGACTCAATCTCAAAGGTTTCTTTCAATCTGTTTAGTTAACATTTTTATTGTTCAGCTTCATCTTCTGAAGTCTTCTGCATACTTAGTTCAAAGAGAAGTGATTTACAACATAGGATCTGAAGAAACAAAAGTATTTTTGGTTCAAGTTGCTGCTCTATTTAAAAGAAGAATCCAAATAGCCACTCACCTGTAGTCTTAGTTACTTTGGAGGCGGAGGTGGGAGTATAGATCACTTGAGCCCAAGAGTTCCAGGCTGCAGTGAGCTTTGATCGTGCCACTGCACCCCAACCTGGGTGACAGAGTGAGACTCTGTTTCAAAATAACAATAATAGGCTGGGCATGGTGGCCCACACCTGTAATCCTAGCACTTTGGGAGGCTGAGGTGGGAGGCTCACTTGAGCCCAGGAGTTCCAGACCAGCCTGGGCATCATGGAGAGACCCCATCTCTACAAAAACGAAAATTAGTCAGGCATGGTGTTGCACACTTCTAGTTCCAATGACTTGAAAGGCTGAGGTGGGAGGATCACCTAAACCCAGGGAGGTTGAGGCTGCAGTAAGCTGTGATCATACCACTGCACTCCAGCCTGTGTGACAGAGTGAGAACCTGTCTCAATAATAATGATAATTATTAATAATAATAATAATAATATAAGGAGACTCAAAAGAAAACATGCAAATGCTTAACAGGTACATGAAAAACTGCTCAACACCACTAATCATCAGGGAAATGCAAATCAGAACTACAAGGAAGCTGGCGTGGTGGCTCACGCCTGTAATCCCAGCAGTTTAGGAGGCTGAGGTGGGCGGATCACCTGAGGTCAGGAGTTTGAGACCAGCCTTCTCAACATGGCAAAACTCCATCTCTACTAAAAATACAAAAATTAGTTGGGCATGGTGGTGCACGCATGTAATCCCAGCTACTCGGGAAGCTGAGGCAGGAGAATCGCTTGAACCCAGGAGGGGGAGGTTGCAGTGAGCTGAGGTTGTGCCACTGTACTCTAGCCTAGGCTGCAGAGCAAGACTCTGATTCAAAAACAAAAAACCACACAATGAGATATTATCTTACCTTAGTTAGAATGGCTGTTACTAAGAAGACAAAACACGACAGTTATTGGCAAAGATGCTAAGAGAAGGCAACTCTTGGTGCAGTGGCTCACGCCTATAATCCCAGCACTTTGGAAGGCTGAGGTGGGTGGATCACCTGAGGTCAGGAGTTCGAGACCAGCCTGACCAACATGGAGAAACCCCATCTCTACTAAAAATACAAAATTAGCCGGGAGTGGTGGCGCATGACTGTAATCCCAGCTACTCGGGAGGCTAAGGCAGAAGAATCGCTTGAACCCTAGTGGCGGAGTCTGTGGTGAGTCAAGATTGTGCCATTGCAACCTGGGCAACGAGTGAAACTCGTTCTCAAAAAAAAAAAGAAAGAGAGAGAGAAGGGAACTCCTACACACTGTTGGTGGGAATGTAAGTTAGTACAGCCACTATTGAAAACAATATGGAGATGTCTCAAAAAACCAAAAATAGAACTACCATGTGGGCCGGGCGGTTGCTCACACCTGTAATCCCAGCACTTTGGGAGGCCGAGGCTGGTGGATCACCAGAGGTCAGAAGTTCACGATCAGCTTGGCCAACATGGTAAAACCCCGTCTCTACTAAAAATACAAAATTTAGCCGGGCGCGGTGGCTCAAGCCTGTAATCCCAGCACTTTGGGAGGCCGAGACGGGTGGATCACGAGGTCAGGAGATCGAGACCATCCTAGCTAAAACAGTGAAACCCCGTCTCTACTAAAAAATACAAAAAACTAGCCGGGCGAGCTACTCAGGAGGCTGAGGCAGGAGAATGGCATGAACCTGGGAGGCAGAGCTTGCAGTGAGCTGAGATCCGGCCACTGCACTCCAGCCTGGGCCACAGAGCGAGACTCCATCTCAAAAAAAAAAAAAGAAATACAAAATTTAGCTGGGCCTGATGGAGGATGCCTGTAATCCCAGCTACTCAAGAGGCTGAGGCAGGAGAATCACTTGAACCTGGGAGGCAGAGGTTGCAGTGAGCTGAGACCGGGGCATTGCACTCCAACCTGGATAACATAAGCAAAACTCAGCCTCAAAAAAATGGCCGGGCACAGTGGCTCAAGCCTGTAATCCCAGCACTTTGGGAGGCCGAGACGAGCGGATCACGAGGTCAGGAGATCGAGACCATCCTGGCTAACACGGTGAAACCCCGTCTCTACTAAAAAAATACAAAAAAAAAAACTAGCCGGGCGAGGTGGCGGGCGCCTGTAGTCCCAGCTACTCCAGAGGCTGAGGCAGGAGAATGGCGTAAAAAACCCGGGAGGTGGAGTTTGCAGTGAGCTGAGATCCGGCCACTGCACTCCAGCCTGGGCGACAGAGCGAGACTCCGTCTCAAAAAAAAAAAAAAAAAAAAAAAAAAAAAAAAAAAAATACGATGTGATCCAGCAATCCCACTACCTGGAGTGTATCCAAAGGAAAAGAAATCAGTATATAAAAAAGATAACCTGCATCTCCGTGTTTACTGTAGAGCCATGTTTGCAATAGCAAATATATAGAATCAACCTAAGTGTTGATCAGTAGACAAATGAATAAAGAAAACATGATACATATACACAGTGGAATTCAGCCATAAAAAAATGAAATCATGTTTACAGCATGGATGGAACTGGAGGTCATTATGTTAAGTGAATAAGCCAAACACAGAAAGGCAGATATCACATGTCGTCACTTACATGTGGGAGCTAGAAAAGCTGATCTCACGGATGTGGAGAGTAGAATGATATCAGAGATTGGAAGGGTATATGTGGGTGGGAGAGGTGGATGAAGAGAAGTTGGGTAACGGGTACAAACATACACTTAGGAAGAAGGGATAACTTGTAATGTTCAATAGCAGAGTAGGGTGACTGTAGTTAACACAGCACTGTAAATTTCCATAGCTAGAAGAGAGGACTTGAAATTTTCCCAACACATAGAAATGTTAAATACTCAAGGTGATTGATACCTTAAATATCCTGACTTGATTACTGTACATTCTATATACGAAGCAAAGCAAAACATCACATGAACTCCATAAATATGTAAAAATTTTGTGTATCAATACATTAATTTTTTTTGTTTTCCTTTTCTTTTTTTTTTTTGAAACGGAGTCTTGCTCTGTTGCCCAGGCTGGAGTGCAGTGGCGCCATCTCGGCTCACTGCAACCTCTGCCTCCCAGGTTCAAGCCATTCTTGTGCCTCAGCCTCCTGAGTAGCTGGGACTATAGGCTTCCGACTCCACACCCAGCTAATTTTTGTATTTTTAGTACAGATGGGGTTTTGCCACGTTGGCTAGGCTGGTCTCGAACTCCTGACCTCAAGTGATCCTCCCACCTTGACCTCCCAAAGTGTTGGGATTACAGGCGTGAGCCATTGTGCCTGGCCCAATTTTTTTTTTTCTTTTTAGGACAGGGTCTCGCTCTGTCGCCCAGGTTGGAGTGCAGTGGCATGATCTTGCTCACTGCAACCTTTGCTTCCTGGGTTCAAGAAATTATTATGCCTCAGCCTCCTGAGTAGCTGGGACTACAGGTGGCACCACCAGACCTGGCCAATGTTTGTATTTTTAGTAGAGATTGGGTTTCACCATGTTGCCACACTGGTTTCTAACTTCTGGCCTCAAGCAATCTGCCCACCTCAGCCTCCCAAAATGCTGGATTACCGGTGTGAGCAACTGGGCCGGGCCTAAATTAAATATTTTCAAAATTTAAAAAATACTAATTTCTAAGGGTATATTTTTCCTTATTCAATTTCTACACGATTCACCACGTGGAGTGCAGTGAGGCAGTTCCAGAATTCAAAGTAATAATATAAGCATATTAATATTTAATTATTAACAATAATTAATTTATATATGCATATGAGATCAGCAGGATCTCAAAAAAAGTATTTCAGGTGAAAAACAGCAAGGATAGGCCAGAAAATACAAAGAAATCTTGACTGAAAAGTCAGCAATAAAGAACACCGTTGAATAAAAAGAAAGGCTTAATATACTAGGGCCGGCAGGGGAGCCAAGCAAGTAGATCCAGGGCCAGAATGACAGCAGGGACCTGGTAGGCCTTGCTTGTTATCTCCAGCAAGCAGCCCCATGCTTAGCAAACAGTATTCTGCATCCTGTGTGATTGCAGGTATATTCCAAATGTGGGGATGAAGGCAACTAATACTTATAGTCCAACGCCACTAGCCATGACGATGACCCATCTTGGCTGAAAAATAAAGACCTTAAATCTAGGAAGTAGAGGATACAACCCAGGACAGCAGGAAGGGGAGACCTCGTATGAGAAGAACTGAGGCCCAATCCAGTTTAGAGAGGAGACTGAAAGCTAAAGAAGGAAGGTTTCCCAGGAAAAAAAATTAGGATTCGAAAGTTGATGCTATCTTTGGTAATCTGGAACAACGTAAAGAAGTAGAAATGGCGGGGACGGGCGCGGTGGGTCACGCCCGTAGTCCCAGCACTTTGGGAGGCTCAGGTGGGAGGATCACCTGAGGTCGGGAGTTCGAGACCAGCCTGACCAACATGGAGAAACCCCCGTCTCTACTAAAAATACAAAATTAGACAGGCATGGTGGCTCATGCCTGTAATCCCAGCTACTTGGGAGGCTGAGGGAGGAGAATCGCTTGAACCTGGGAGGCGGAGGTTGCGGTGAGTCGAGATTGCGCCATTGCACTCCTGGGCAACAAGAGTAAAACTCCTTCTCAAAAAAAAAAAAAAAAAAGAGAGAAAAGTAGAAATGGCCGAGAACGGTGGTTCATGCCGGTAATCACAGCACTTTGGGAGGCCGAGGCAGAAGGATTGCTTGAGGCCAGGAATTCCAGAGCAGCCTGGGCAACATAGCAAGACCCTGTCTCTGTTTTAAAAATTTAAAAATTAGCCAAGCATGGGGTGTGCGCCTGTGGTCCCAGCTACTCGGGAGGCTGAGGTGAGAAGATCGCTTCAGCCCGGGAGGTCGAGTCTGCAGTGAGCTAGGATCGCACTGCTGCATTCCACCCCGGGCCACAGAACAAGACCCTGTCTCAAAACAAACAAAAAATAAATTCATGTATGTTAGCAACAATTACAATGTAATTCAAAACTTCCCCATTCCAATTCCATCCTCACCAAGCACGTTCTTTCGCCTGCAGCTTCGGTCTAGAGCCTGAGCGAGCCGAGCTGTGGATGCCAGGGGCTGGGTGGACTCCGCAGCTAAACTCCTATTGTAAAACACGCACCTGCTTCTACCGCGGGTGTACACACGGTTTGCCAGGGTGTGCGCGTCTTCCCAAGGGATCTGGGGACCAGATTCCAGCTTCTGCCATCGGGAGGCATGGTAAGAGCCCGTAGGGGACACAACCTGAGCACCGCAGATACCGAGGTCCCCGATGCGCTCCAGTCTGTCAACAGAGGCTTCAGGACCGCGGGGTCCTTTCAAACGCCCGCCAGTCCCAGGCCAATCACCGCGCAGCTTCTTCCAGGATCGTCGCCAATCATCGGCCGTTGCGTCTTGCGGGTAAAGAGGGGTAAGTGAAGCTTTGGACCCGTCCATCTTTCTTGAAGGCAAGAAGCCTCTCTTCTACTTCCCAGACACCCCGCCTTGCCCACCAGAAAAAGCTTCCGAAGCGGCTTTATTTAAGGGCAAGTGGTACGATGAGGCCAGAGAAGTCAGAAAGGCTCCATATTTGATATGGTCAAAGAATGGCGCCCTTAAGAACAGCCGGTGACAATTGAAGCTAGGTGGTCGCCATGTTTTCTGAAGGCACCTTCCGGGTCCCTTAACCCGGGTGTCTATGTGCAAGCGGCCACGAAGTGAATAAACACTGAGGAATTATATTTGTCCCTATCAGAATCCTCGAATCCCTAGCAGCCAGTCCCTGCTAATTCGGTTGCCTCGGCTGCGTTCGAACGCCACGGCTGGGCGGGGCCGCCCTTCCTGTGGACGACGACAGCTGAGGCCAGGAGCGGGCAGACGGCGGCCCCAGGGACCTGGCGGCCGCCGATCGGGGCTGCAAGGCCCCATGGCGCCGCCCCCAGCCCCGCTCCTGGCGCGGAAGGCCGGGGAGACCCGGCCTGGTTGCAGGAAGCCCGGGGCTGTGAGCTTCGCGGATGTAGCCGTGTACTTCTCCCCGGAGGAGTGGGGCTGTCTGCGGCCCGCGCAGAGGGCCCTGTACCGGGACGTGATGCGGGAGACCTACGGCCACCTGGGCGCGCTCGGTGAGAGCCCCGGGTCCGAGCCCCCTCCTCCTTTACCGGGTTCACAGGGGAGATGATGTGGAAGGGCCAGAGAACTGTGAGCCCTAACCCCGCACTCTTGCGTCAACACCAGCAGCCACCTCCCGTTGCCAGGGCTTCAGGTACCCCCTCGGGAGTGTTTTCACCCGCATCCACTTCATTCAGGCAGCAGCACTGCACCCCGGTCCAGGTTGAGTATAAGCTCCGAGTGGGTGCCCTCAGCCTGGAGGGGAATGCCAACTCCCCACGATGGCCTCTCAGGCCCGCGCTGTGATCCCTGTTCTCTCCCAGGATTCCCAGGCCCCAAACCAGCCCTCATCTCTTGGATGGAACAGGAGAGTGAGGCTTGGAGCCCCGCCGCCCAGGATCCTGAGAAGGGGGAAAGACTGGGAGGAGCTCGGAGAGGTGAGGGATAGTCCCGGGTCCCCCCTACTTGATTTTCCAAGGCTTCCTGTCTAGCAGAGTTTCCTTTCAGGCCCCCACTTCCAGCATCCCTAAAGAAATTCAACTGTGTTGGGTACTAGAGGAGTAAAGAAGGCAGACCTGGTACAAAGTTTTCAGAACATAGGACAGCGGTCCTGTGGGGACTGGGAGCCCAGTCCAACATGCTTGTGCTTCCAGATTTCTCTCATTCTCTCTCTCTCTCTCTCTTTTTTTTTTTTTTTTTTTTTTAAAGGGAGTCTCACTCTGTAGCCCAGGCTGAAGTGCAGTGGTGCCATCTCGGCTCATGGCAACCTCCGTCTCCTGGGTTCAAACGATTCTCCCACCTCAGCCTCCAGAGTAGCTGGAATTACAGGCACACGCCACCATGAGCGACTAATTTTTGTATTTTTAGTACAGACGGGGTTTCACCATGTTGGCCAGGCTGGTCTCGAACTCCTGATCTCATGTGACCTGCCCGCCTCAGCCTCCCAAAGTGCTGGGATTAAAGGCCTGAGCCACTGTGCCAGGCCAGCTCATTCTCCCTCTTTCAGGAATAACTAAAACTCCCCAAGATTGGAAGTGCCTTCAGGTCTAGCATTCACATTCCTCAAGTGAGGCAAAGTGGCACGAGAAAAAATACCCAGTCATTGACAAGTTGACTTTTCTCCCTTCATCACCCAGTGGAGTGACCTTGAGCAAATGTTTCCTCATCTGTAAAAGAGTCTTACCTTACAAAAAATGGAGAAACCACACTAATAATAGCCTCTGCTTGGCCAGGTGCGGTGGGTCATGCCTGTAATCCCAGCACTTTGGGAGGCTGAGGTAGGTGAATCACCTGAGGTCAGGAGTTCAAGTGCAGCTTGGCCAACATGGTGAAACCCTGTCTTTACTAAAAATACAAAAATTAGCTGGGCGTGGTGGTGAGCTCCTGTAATCCCAGCTACTTGGGAGGCTGAGACAGGAGAATCACTTGAACTTGGAAGGCGGAGGTTGCAGTGAGCTGAGATCTTTCCACTTCACTCCAGCCTGGGTGACAGAGTGAGACTCTGTCTCAAAAATAAATAAATAAATAAATAAATACATAAATAAATACATAAATGCCCCTGCTTCCTGAGCACTTACTAAGTGCTTAACATGCATCTACTCAGCTAATCCAGCAATGCTTTGAAGTGAAAAGCCGTTATTATTCCAATTTGATGCATAAGGAACCAAGGCTCAGATAAGTCACTTTCAGGAGATCTGAATCCTGTTTACCTTGTTCTAAAGCCTGTGTGTTAATCACTGGACAGAACTTCTCTGGCACTACCTTAAGTGAAAAGCATTCTATAACCTGAGATAGTCTGTGCAGAAGTGTTTGTAAGTGTAACTTAATTCCGGTTTCCCAGGAGATGCCCCAAACAGGAAGGAAGAGGAACCCGAGGAAGTTCCAAGAGCCAAAGGGCCTAGAAAGGCTCCTGTGAAAGAGAGTCCTGAAGTGCTGGTGGAATGCAACCCTGACCCAGCTATTAGCGTGGCCCCGGCACGGGCACAGCCACCCAAAAATGCTGCCTGGGACCCGACCACAGAAGCACAGCCCCCGGCACCCATGCCCAGCGTGGATGCTCAGGCCGGCCAGCGGCGCCATGTGTGCATGGACTGCGGCCGCCGCTTCACCTATCCCTCGCTGCTGGTCAGCCACAGGCGCATGCACTCCGGGGAGCGACCCTTCCCCTGCCCCGAGTGTGGCATGCGCTTCAAAAGGAAGTTCGCAGTGGAAGCGCACCAGTGGATCCACCGCTCCTGCTCTGGGGGGCGGCGGGGCCGGAGGCCTGGGATCCGGGCTGTGCCTCGGGCCCCAGTCCGAGGTGACCGGGACCCGCCTGTGCTCTTCCGGCACTACCCAGACATCTTTGAGGAGTGCAGCTGAGCAGCACCGCAGGCTGGAGTTGAGCCTGACCTTGGCATGAAGGACTGACGGAGCCCTGAGGTGGGCCACTGAGTCGGGGACTCCAAAACTGAAATTCATGCCCTGGACTTTCCTCAAGGATCCCTCAAGTTTCCAACTTGTAAAAAGAAAAGTGCCTGTAAAGATTCGAATAGATTAGACTTGCCACCCCTCTCCCCAGTCTTTTGTAAAAAAAAAAAAAAAAAAAAAAAAAAAAAACACCAAAAAAAAAAAAAAAAAAAAAACCGCCCCCCCCCCCCCCCCACTTTTTTAAAAAAAAAAAAAAAAAAAAAAAAAAAAAAAAAGAAGAGAGTGAGATCCTGGACTCATTTCAAAGTGTTATCTGAAGATCAGGTGCAACAGAGACCTTTCCCTCATCTCAGGAACTAGCCACTCCTTGTCTACTTCAAATGCAGATGCTGAGGGGGGACCAAGACCTGGGGAGGGGACCTACATGGAGGGCGTTGTCAAGCCCTGGCTAATTGTCATCAGCAGGGGACCCAGATACTGGAGTGGATGGAAATAGAATAAATGCAGGTGGCACAAGTCCAGCCTCTGTTGGGAGGCCAAGGTGGGAGGATCGCTTGAGGCCAGGAGTTCAGACCAGCCTGAGCAACATAGTGAAATCCTATCTCTAGGAAAAAAAAAAAAATGAACCGGGCATAGTGGCACATCGTGCCTGTGGTCCCAGCCACTTGGGAGGCTGAGGCAGGAAGACTGCTTGAGTCCAGGAGTTCAAGGCTACAGTGAGCTATGATTGTGCCACTGTACTACAGCCTGGGCAACAGAGTAAGACTTCATTTCTTTTTTTTTTTTGAGACAGGGTCTCACTTTGTCACCCAGAGTGGAGTACAGTGGTGCCATCTCGGCTCACTGCAACCTCTGCCTCCTGGGTTCAAGCAATTCTCCTGCCTCAGCCTTCTGAGTAGCTGGAATTACAGGTGGGTGCCACCATGCCCGACTAATTTTTGTATTTTCAGTAGAGACAGGGTTTCACATGTTAGCCAGGCTGGTCTCAAACTCCTGACCTCAGGGGATCCACCCGCCTTGGCCTTCCAAAGTGCTGGGATTACAGGCATATGCCACTGCGCCTGGCCAAGACTCCATTTCTTAAAAGAAAAAAAAAAAAAGCTGGTGTGGTGGCTCACGCCTGTAATCCTAGCACTTTGGGAGGCCAAGGTGGGCAGATCACCTGAGGTCAGGAGTTGAAGACCAGCCTGGCCAACATGGTGAAACCCCATCTCTACTAAAATACAAAAATTAGCTGGGAATGATGGTGGGTGCCTGTAATCCTAGCTACTCAGGAGGCTGAGATGGGAGAATGGCTTGAACCTGGGAGTTGATGGTTGCAGTGAGCCAAGATTGCGCCACTGCACTCCAGCCTGGGCAGCTGAGTGAGACTCCGTCTCATAAAAACAAAACAAAACAAAACAAAAACTAGTCTCTGCAACTTCCCCCAGGCACAGCTGGTAAGACACGTGACCTCCCTGAGTCTCAGTGCCTCCTCTGTAAAATGAGGATGAATAATATCTACCTCAAAGGGTTACCGTGGAGGCTGACATTTTAACAAGACGTATGATATAGTAATTGTGCAATATACATTTGTTGAAAAAGTGAATTACTGTGGATGGTCTACACTTTAGAAAGTGTAAAGAGGCCTGCCAAGGAGCCAGGGCATGGATATCAATAACCATATTTGCAGATAAGTAAACTGAGACTCAGAGAGATGACGTGGTACTCTCAAGGTTTCACGGCCATATGGCAGCATGGCTGGAAATGAAAACAGAGCCCAGATGTCTCTACCACTTTCTCTGAGAAGTCAGATCTCGACAGAAAACGGGCTGGGAACTTAGGATGCGGGTCCCAGCCCAGCCTGGTCGGGGGAGTGTGAGCAGAAAACTGAGAGTCCCAGCAAGTGCCCCTTTTCTTGTCCTTTCCTTTTCTCTGTCCTTTTCTTGAGATAGAGTATCACTCTGTCACCCAGGCTGGAGTGCAGTGGTGTTAACATGGCTCTCTATAGCCTTGACCTCCTGGGCTCAAGCGATCCTCCCACCTTGGCCTCCCAAAGTGCTGGGATTACAGGTGTGAGGCACCTCGCCTGGCCAGTTTTTACTTAGAAGGCACAGTCAGGCTGGGTGCAGTGGCTCACGCCTGTAATCCCAACATTTTGGGAGGCCGAGATGGGAGGATCTCGAGCTCAGGCATTTGAGACCAGTTTGGGCAACATAGTGAGGCCCCCATCTCTACAAAAACAAAAATCAGCCAGGTGTAGTGGCGTGTGCCTGTAGTCTCAGCTACTTGAGAGGCTATGGCGGGAGGATCACTTGAACCAGGGAGACTGAGGCTGCAGTGACCCATGATTGCGCCACTGTACTCCAACGTGGGCGACAGAGTGAGACTCTGTCTCAAAACAAACAGAAAAAAAAGGACAATTGGCAGTTAGTGACTGTGTGTTGACTGCCTTCTGTTGAAGGGACTGTGCTAGGTAATAAGATAATTCCAAGATGAGGAAAGCTGACCCCATTCATTCATTCATTCATTCAGTAAACACCCTCTTCAGGCTTCTGTGGGTTTTTGTGCTGGGCTCCAGTAATACAGCTGTGTCAGGGCCCACGTTCAACGTGGGAAGAGAGTAAATGGAGCTATGACAGAGGAAGCCCAGAGGCACCACCTCACCCAGGCTGGTTGATGCTATGCCAGGAAATGCCCCTAGGAGGAGATGGCTGTGCTTCCCATAGCCTACGAATTGGTGTTAGGAGAGATTTTCAGGCAGAGGAAACAGCAAAGAAATCTTGCTTCATAGAATAAAAGACACTTTGGGAGGTTGAGGTGGGCGGATCACTTGAGGTCAGGAGTTCAAGACCAGCCCAGCCAACATGGTGAAACCCTGTCTCTACTAAAAATACAAGAATTATCTGGGCATGGTGGTGGGCATCTGTAATCCCACCTACTCAGGAGGCTGAGGCAGGAGAACCGCTTGAAACTGGGAGGCGGAGGTTGCAGTGAGCTGAGATCGGGCCACTGCACTGCAGCCTGGGCAACAGAGTGAGACACAAAACAAAGCAAAACAAAAAAACAAAGAATGGGAGACAGATGCAGCCGAGAAGTGGGGCCAAATATGGGAGGGCCACAGATTCCAGCAGAGGAGCTTGAGATCCATTCTGTAGCACTGAGGAGCCACAGAAAGTTCTTGAGCAAGTGCAGTGCTGTTTGCCAGGTGCCATCAGAAAATATCTTTGCAAAGCAGTGTGGGTGTGACCTGGTTGGGGGACAGAGCTAAACACTAGAGATCTGTTGGGCATTTTTTCCTAAGTGAGGGTCATCAGGAGCTGGGACCAAGGTGGTGACCTTGGAATTAGGAAGAAAGACATCCATGAGAACCTTCTGACATAGAATCTGCAGCTCAGTGACTGACAATATGAGCCAGTAAGACCCAGAGGTTCCAGTATGGAGAGCCGGAGCCAGGGGGCTCCGGTGCCCACCAAGGGGCTATCAGGAATAGGAGGGTGTAAAGGCCAAGGGTGATCCGTTCTGGGGAGCAGTGAGGCCAAGGAGAAGGTACAGCTGGAGAGAGGAGGCCCTGCCAGTGAGAGGGGAGCAGAACCAGGCGAAGTGTGTCAAGCATAGAGATGCACCGGACAGCCCCAGTGCTGGTGCTCGGCACAGGGCAAATGCTGTCTGCTATTTCTCTTTCTCATTGGCGCATTTAACAAATAGCTGCTAAGCATTTGCCATGCACTAGCCGTTATTCTCCATGCCAGAACACAGCAGGGGACAGACAGGAACCCTCTTGGAGCTTACTTTCTGGGAGGGAGAGACAGGTGATAAACCAGAACACGAAGGAAACAAGGGACTGCAAATGCAAATACTAAGGCGTATGAAGGAACTCGAACAGCGACGTGCAGAAAGAGCCTGCTACGGATGGATGCTGAGGCTGTGCCATGTTGAGAAAGAGCCACAGGGAACAGAGTTAGGGGACAGGGAGTGGGGAAAGGCAGGGTTCAGAGGCTTGGGGCTGGGGTTGGGGACAGGAGGGGGTAGAGACATTTCCAAAGAGAGGAAACAGCAAGTGGGATGCTCCAAGCTAGGGATGAGTTCCCTCAAGGTGCAGAAAGGACATCTGTGGCTGTGCAGAGACACCAAGTGGAGAAGATTGACAGATGGGCTTAGGGAGAGGGAGGAGTTTCCACAAGGCTCGAGCTTCCCATGATGCTAAGTTTCTTTACTTTCTTCTCTTTCTAACCCCTGACCCCACACCACATCTTCTTTCTTTCTGATAGGGTCTTGCTCTGTTTTCTGGGCTGGAGTGCAATGGTGCAATCATGGCTCACTGCAGGCTTGATCTCCCAGGCTCAAGTCATCCTCCCACTTCAGCCTCCCAAGTAGCTGGGACCACAGGTGCACACCACCACACTCAGCTAATTTTTTTTTCCAGACAGGGTCTCACTGTGTTGCCCAGGCTGGTCTCAAACTCCTGGGCTCAAGAAGTCCTCCTGCCTCGGCCTCCCAAAGTGCTGGGATTACAGGTGTGAGCCACCGCACCCGGCTCCATGATTCTCAGTATGTTGGGTTGTCTTTGTTTTCGTTTTGTGGTCAGATATACATAATATAAAATTTATTGGCCAGGCACGGTGGCTTATACCTGTAATCCCAGCACTTTGGGAGGCCGAGGTGGGTGGATCACGAGGTCAGGAGATCGAGACTACCCTGGCAAACACACGGTGAAATCCCATCTCTACTAAAAATACAAAAAAAATAGCCGAGTGTGGTGGCCGGCGCCTGTAGTCTCAGCTACTTGGGAAGCTGAGGCAGGAGAATCGCTTGAACCCAGGAGGCGGAGCTTGCAGTGAGCTAAGATCGCGCCACTGCACTCCAGCCTGGGCGACAGAGTGAGACTCCATCTCAAAAAAAAAAAAAATTTATCTTTTAGACTATTTTTGAGTGTATACAGTACAGTTCAGTGGCAAAATGTGTAATAGTACTGTTGTAGAACCATCTCCAATTTTTTTTTCTTTCTGAGACAGAGGAGTCTCACTCTGTCACCTAGGCTGGAATACAGTGTTGGCATCTGAGGTCACTGCAACCTCTGCCTCCTGGGTTCAAGCAATTCTCCTGCCTCAGCCTCCTGAGTAGCTGGGATTACAGGCACTCGCCACCATGCCTGGCTAAATTTTGCATTTTTAGTAGAGACAAGGTTTCACCATGTAGGCCAGGCTGGTCTTTGATCTCCTGACTTTGTGATCCACCTGCCTCGGCCTCCCAAAGTGCTGGGATTATAGGCATGAGACACTGTCTGGCCCGGAAAGATTTTTTAAATGTGAAAAAAATTTTTTAGAGATGGGGTCTCACTGTCGCCCACGCTGGAGTGCAATGGCATGATCGTAGCTCACTGCAGCCTCAAACACCTGGGCTCAGGCAATCCTCCTGCCTCAGTCCCCCAAAGCACTAGGACTACAGACATGTGGTACAGACATGTGCTACTGCGCCAGACGGACTACATTTCTTTATTGAAGGCTGCCCTGAACCTTAAATTTGCCAAAGGGGACCGTCAAGGGGAATGGAGAATGCTGCTTTTTTTTCCCCCATAGAGCATTTCATGGGAATACTGTTCTGCAGAATACACTCTGAGAATGCTGAAGCCAGAGAGATGAGGGGACATAATTTTTTTTTTCCCAAGACAGTCTTGCTCTGTCACCCAGGCTGGAGTGCAGTGGCGTGATCTTGGCTCACTGCAACCTCTGCTTCCCAGATTTAAGCAATTATCCTGCCTCAGCCTTCAGAGTAGCTGGGATTACAAACGCACACTACCATGCCCAGCTAATTTTTGTATTTTTAGTATAGACGGGGTTTCTATTAAACCCCATCACTGCACGCATGGCTAACACACGGTGAAACACACAGTTAGCCAGAGTGCAGTGTTGGCCAGGCTGGTCTTGAACTCCTGACCTTGATCCACCCGCCTCAGCCTCCCAAAGTGCTGGGATTACAGGCATGAGCCACAGCACCTGACCCAAGGAGGGACATAATTAAGATCATGAAGCTGAGTCAGTGGCAGAGGTAGACCTGGAACCCAAATCTCCTATTTCCCAGGCACTGCCCTTCCTGTTTACACTACACCAGGCTGCAATGACAGATGGACAGCAAAGGCAAAAGGCTGGAGGCCCACAGGGCAGCTAGGAGGCCCCCGGCCTAACTCAGCAAGGGCCTGAGCAAGAGGGGACAGCGGTGAGAGATGCTACAGGGAACCATTTGTGAAATGCCTGTCACCCATCCTGGGCAATTTCACACACTTCCTAGATACCTGAACGACCTCCCATTACATGACCTCTAAACAACTTTCTTACTTATGTTTAGTACTTACCATCGTCTGTCATTTATATTTTTCTTCTTTACATTTATTTATTTATTTATTTATTTATTTATTTAGAGACTGAGTTTCACTCTTGTTGCTCAGGCTGAAGTGCAATGGCACGATCTCGGCTCACTGCAACCTCCGCCTCCCAGGTTCAAGCAATTCTCCTGTCTCAGCCTCCTGAGTGGCTGGGATAACAGGTGCATGCCACAGTGTCCAAAAAAAATTTTTCGTATTTTTCATATAGACGGGGTTTCATCATATTCCTCAGGCTGGTCTCAAACTCCCAACCTCAGGTGATCCACTGGCCTCGGCCTCCCAAAGTGCTGGGATTACAGGCGTGACCCACCGTGCCTGGCCTTATTTATTATTATTGTTTTTTGAGATGGAGTCTCACTCTGTAGCCCAGGCTGGAGTGCAGTGTGCAATCTCCGCTCACTGCAACCTCTGCCTCCCAGGGTCAAGCGATTCTCTTGCCTCAGTGTCCTGAGTAGCTGGTACTACAGACACATGCCACCATGCCCATCTAATTTTTGTATTTTTAGTAGAGACAGGGTTTCATCATGTTGGTCAGGCTGGTCTCGAACTCCTGACCTCAAGTTATCTGTCTGCCTCGGCCTCTCAAAGTGTACATTTATCCTCTTTACATTTATATGGCAGTGTAGTAACCTAGCCTAAAATCCCACCTCTCTAGTTGATGAGGTTTTGCCTTCAATAATTTGAGGCATTCCAGCCTGGCTTCTGGGGTCAGTGAGCTGAGATCGTGCCATTGCACTCTGGCCTGGGGGACAACAGCGAGACTCCCTCTCAAGAGTAGAGAGTAGAGGCCAGGTGCAGTGGCTTATGCCTGTAATCCCAGCACTCTGGGAGGCCCAAGCAGGTGGATCTCCTGAGGTCAAGAGCTCAAGACCAGCTTCGCCAACATGGTGAAACCCTGTCGCTACTAAACATAGAAAAAATTAGCCGGGCATGGCGGCAGGCGCCGTATTCCCAGCTACTCAAGAGGCTGAGGCAGGAGAATCGCTTGAACCCGGGAGGCGGAGGTTGCAGTGAGTCGAGATCGCGCCATTGCACTCCAGCCTGGACAACAAGAGCTAAACTCTGTCTCAAAAAAAAGAAAAAAAGAGAGCGAGAGAGTGTAGAGTGGAATAGAATAGAATAGAAAAAATTAAAAATATAATAAATAAAACACAATAATAAAATAAAGACTGGGTCACTGAGTGGGCCTCCTCGAAGGGCCTCCTCCTCTAAGGGACTGGGAAGGGGACGTCAGGCCCTTGGTTGGGAATCTTGGACCAGTTTCCCCTCCCCTGCAGCCCTTGCTGACAACTGCCTGAGCCCAGGTCGAAGTGGCTGCACCCATCTTAACTACGGCAAGAGGCGCTGCCAAGGCTTCCTGAGAGGAACAGCAAGAGACGTTTCCAGCAGGAACAAACCAGGTCAGCAACACCAGATCGATATTCAAGCTGTTCAATGCCTTTCTCTAAAATGAAGAGACGGCTGGACTATCGCCAGCCGTCTCTTCTAAGAGGGCCTTCATTTTTCTGGACTCCGGAACCACGGAGTTGCTCGCCGTCCTCTCTAGGCCCCACCCAAAGCTACTTCCGGTCGTCGAGGCGTCCGTGGAGCCCCCTGCACCCCACTCCCAGGGCAAATCCCCAGTGTCCCTCCAGGAGCCGCTGAGCCACTGGCCGCGCTCATGGCTCCCAGCCAATGAACCTGGGAAGGCGGAAGGGACGGAGACTGGGAAAGAGTCGCTGGTCGAGAGCTCTGCGGAAATGGCCGACTGCCTCTTCCCGGCGCAGTGGCGGTGTCTGCGGTATAGGGATGTTTGCGTCCTGATCCAGGACGCGATGCCGCGACCTGCGGCCACCCAGATGCGCTCAGCGGCGCCCGCCCCACCCGGATCCCCGAAAAGGGAAAGAAGTAGCTCTCCTCACTTATGCGGCAGGTTAACCCGTTTCTTGAGATCCCCGCCAGATCACCATCCCTCCTGGCTCCTCCACAGGGCCTACCCCTGACCTCCTGTAAAACGTTCACAGCCTGGTATACTGATATATTCTGAGTTAAAAACAGAGAAATTGTAGTTTCAGAAGGAGCAATCCGACCTGTTTCTTCTGCATGCAGCATGCCAGAAACCTTACTCTGGGGGAGTATCCTTCTGTACCAGGGCAAGAAAACAGCCCTCAGAGGCCACAAGGGACCAGAATAAACATACGTAACAAAGTAATCTGTATGTTGCACCAACTTGACACCCCCCCATACATATTCTAGCTACTCACTGCCCTAACCAAATTTTCTTTGTCCTGTCATTTATTTTTTCCTTTTATTCCTTCTTTCTTTTGAGACGGAGTCTCGCTCTGTAGCCCAGGCCGGAGTGCAGTGGCAGGATCTCAGTTCACTACAACCTCTGCCTGCCGGGTTCAGGCTATTCTCCTACCTCAGCATCCTAAGGAGGTGGGACTACAGGCACGTGCCACCACGCCTGGCTAATTTTTGTATTTTCAGTAGAGATGGGGTTTCACCATGTTGGCCAGGATGGTCTCGATCTCTTGACCACTCGTGATCCGGCCACCTCGGCCTCCCAAAGTGCTGGGATTACAGGTGTGAGCCACCGGGCTGGCCCTCTTTTCTTTTCTTTCAAACGAAGTCTCTCTCCCACCTAGGCTGGAGTGTAGTGGCGTGATCTCCGCTCACTGACACCTCTGCCTCCCAGGTTCAAGTGAGTCGCCTGCCTCAGCCTCCCGAGTAGCTGGGATTACAGGCACCCACCACCCCCCCCCCCCCAGCTAACCTTTTTAAAATTATTATTAGTAAGCACAGGGTTTTCTGACCTCAAGTGATCCACCCACCTCAGCCTCCCAAAGTGATGGGATTATAGGCATGAGCCACCACATCTGCCCACTTAAATTTTATTGTTCTTTGTCTAAGAAATATAAAAGCACCTGGCTTTGGGCACTTTTTCTGACTTCCCTCTCTTGTGAAGATCCCCATGTACATGTAAAACTAATACAATTTGTATAATTTTCTCGTTTGTCCACTGTCAATTAGTTTTTTTCTTATTTTACTTTATTTTTTATTTATTTATTTATTTTTGAAGATAGGGTTTCACTAACTTGCCCAGGCTGATCTCATACTCCTGGGCTCAAGGGATCCTCCTGCCTTTGCCTCCCAGTAGCTAGGATTACAAGGGATTCTCAATCTGGGCCTAGATTCAACTAAAGAGCCCACTAAGAGCTAAAAGGCGGGTGGAGGCGACTCTTACTGCCATACACAGTAAGGGAGGAGACCACCCCTCATACTGTCTTATGCCCAATTTCTGCCTCCAAAGAAAGAAGAAGTAAAAACTAAAAGGCAGAAATGAAATCCACAAGCAGACAGCCCAGCGCCACACCCTGGGCTTGGTAGTTAAAGATTGACCCCTGACCTAATCAGTTATGTTATCTATAGATTACAGACATTGTATAGAAAAGCACTGTGAAAATCCCTGTCCTGTTCTGTTCCATTCTAATTACTGGTGCATGCAGCCCCCAGTCACGTACCCACTGCTTGCTCAATTGATCATGACCTTCTCACGGGGACCCCCTTAGAGTTGTCAGCCCTTAAAAGGGACAGGAATTGCTCACTCAGGGAGCTTGGTTTTTGATACTTGAGTCTTGCTGATGCTCCCGGCCAAATAAAGCCCTTCCTTCTTTAACTTAGTGTCTGAGGGGTTTTGTCTGCAGCTCATCCTGCTACATTTCTTGGTTCCCTGATCCCCCTTTGAGTTGTGAGCCCTTAAAAGGGACAGGAATTGCTCACTCGGGGAACTTGGTTTTTGAGATGTGAGTCTTGCTGATGCTCCCGGCCGAATAAAGCCCTTCCTTCTTTAACTTAGTGTCTGAGGGGTTTTGTCTGCAGCTACTCCTGCTACAACAGGACATGTATGAAGTCAAATGGAGCACAGAATAGGTCATCAGGAAGTGAGAGGGAGGTCTGGGGGAGAGTTGGCAACATTTACTGAGATTAAAGACCCCAGGGGAAGCAGTTTGGGGCAAGAAAGGGATGAGTTGGGTTCGAGCAGAGGAGCCTTGGGCCATCCGCCCAGGGGCAGGATGTGAGGGGAACTGCTGAGAGCCCTGCTGCAGCTAGAGGGAGACCCGCGATTGGGAGACGTCCTGCACAGTAAATGGGAGAAGCTCCTAGAAGAAAGGACCCTCTGATTTTCTCAACCTTACCCTACTCTCCCCACTGCCTCTGCCATCAGGAAGATTCCAGAATTTCAGGCTCCAAGAAGCCTACAAGACAGGAGGTTCTCCTGTGTCCACTCCTTTTTCTTTGTTTCTTTCTTTTTTATTTTTGAGTCGGAGTTTCGCTCTGTTGCCCAGGCTGGAGTGCCGTGGCG
Organism: Rhinopithecus bieti; assembly: GCF_001698545.2. NCBI lineage: Eukaryota > Metazoa > Chordata > Mammalia > Primates > Cercopithecidae > Rhinopithecus > Rhinopithecus bieti. The sequence continues at coordinate 19,938 of NW_016829352.1, read as the reverse complement.
CAATCTTGGCCCACTGCAAACTCTGCCTTCCACGTTCAAGAGATTCTCTTGCCTCAGCCTCCCCAGTAACTTGGATTATTTAGTGGAGATGGGGTTTCACCATGTTGGTGAGGCTGGTCTCGAACTCCTGACCTCAGTTCCTCTGGCCTCGGCCTCCCAAACTGCTGATTACAAGCGTGAGCCACTGCGCCACGCCCACTCCATTGGTTTTTACACTCAGCATTAGGAAGAGACTGCTGTCGCCCTGTTTCTGAGATAACAAGGACAAAACGAGAGAGTGATGAGCTAGAGACCGATTATAAAACGGTCCAGAGACGAAAACTAATGCCTGAGTTCAGTAAGGCCGAGAGGTCAGCTCCCTCCCACGAGGCGCTTTCTTGTTCTTGCAGACCGGGGCGGAGCTCTCTGCTGCACCGCCTCGCTGGGCCAGGGACTAAACAAACGTGGCTAGTTTTCAAGGCCGGCCCCTGTAGTCACCGCGGCCATTTTGGATGAGGGTACGGAGAGAAGGCGGCCTGGAGATACCGGGGGCGTTGTCTTGGGCACGACTGCGTAGGGGCAAAGGTCGGGTACTTGCACCGCCGCCATTTTTTATGAGGGCATATTCCATTTCTGATTATACACCGGCTGCCATCGGCACCGTTAGTTTCCATGCTCTCTAGTGCGCCCTCGGGGGCCCTAGTGACCTTCCTCCTTCCCTTGGGCCTGGCCGGGTAGGCTTTCTCGGACGCAGGAGGTTCCGCAGGCCCAGGCCAGGCCAAGGGGAGGCAGCCGATCCGTAGTCGGGGTTGACAGTCACCATGGCGCTGCCTCTGGCCCCGCTCCCTCCCCCGGACCCAAATGGGGCCGGTCCCGAGTGGAGGGAGCCCGGGATTGTGAGCTTCGCGGACGTGGCCGTGTACTTCTGCCGAGAGGAGTGGGGCTGCTTGCGACCCGCGCAGAGGGCCCTGTACCGGGACGTGATGCGGGAGACCTACGGCCACCTGAGCACGCTCGGTGAGACCCCCACCTGCTCACCTGGGCCCTGCGCCCCCACAGGCCCTGCCACGCCTCTGGGAGCTGCGCGTGGAGTTGGGGGCCCTGGGGCCGGGCAGGCGGCCTCCCCGCAGTGTGGGGTTTGCATTCTTCTCCCCTAGGAATCGGAGGCAACAAGCCAGCTCTCATCTCCTGGGTGGAGGAGGAGGCCGAACTGTGGGGCCCGGCTGCCCGGGATCCAGAGGTGATGAAGTGTCCGACAGAAACGGACCCAGGTGGAGTATCGGGTGCTAGGTCCCATGGGGACTTCTCTGTTCATGTCCCATCCCGGTATCCTCTGCCACCTCCAGCTACCTGCTTAGCAGTTTCCTCTCTGAACTGCGTTCTCAACTGCTACCACGAGGCTGAGCCCCTGCCTGGCTCCCGGATGCAGCCTAGAAAGGAGCAGTGATGGGGTTCTGGCCCTGCCATAACCCGCCCCTGAGTCCTCACCTCTGCGTGGTGACTACACTCTTGGGGCTTTTTTTGGTGTTTTTGTTTTAGAGACAGGGTCTTGCTCTGTTGCCTAGACTGAGTGTAATGGCAGCATCATAGCTCACTGTAGCCTGGAACTCCCAGGCTCAAGCAGTCCTCCCGCCCGGGCCTCCAGAGCAGCTAAGACTGTACAGGTGCTTGCCACGAAGCCTGGGTAACTTTTTTTTTTTTTTTTTAAAGACAAAGTTTTGTTCCGTTGCCCAGGCTGGAGTGCAGTGGCGCCATCTGAGCTCACTGCAACCTCCCTCTCCCAGTTTCAAGTAATTCTTCTGCCTCAGCCTCCTAAGTAGCTGGGATTACAGGCGCCCACCACCATGCCTCGGTAATTTTTTATTTTTATTTTATTTATTTATTTATTTATTTATTTATTTATTTATTTATTTTGAGACGGAGTCTTGCTCTGTCGCCCAGACTGGAGTGCTGTGGCGCGATGTCGGCTCACTGCAAGCTCCGCCTCCTGGGTTCAGGCCATTCTCCAGCCTCAGCCTCCCCAGGAGCTGGGACTATAGGCACCCGACACCACGGCCGGCTAATTTTGTTTTTGTATTTTTAGTAGAGACGGGGTTTCACCATGTTAGCCAGGCTGGTTTCGATCTCCTGACCTTGTGATCCATCCGTCTCGGCCTCCTAAAGTGCTGGGATTACAGGCATGAGCCATGGCGCCCAACCAATTTTTTGTATTTTTAGTAGAGACAGGGTTTCACTATGTCACCTAGGCTGGTCTAGAACTACTGGGGTCAAGCGGTCCACCTGCCTTGAACTCCCAAAGTGACCCACTGCGCCTGGCCTAATTTTTTAAAATTGTTACCTAATATATTTTAGAGAGGGGGTCTTGGGTCTTGGTGTGTTGCCCAGGCTGGTCCTGAAATCCTAGACCGATGCTCCTTCTCTGCCTCCGAAAGCGCTGGGATTACCGCCTTGAGCCCCCACGCCCAGTCTCTTAAGCTCTGTTGACTCTACCTCCACCTCAGGACCCACCCCTGCCATTCACCTGCAGGCTGGTTCCTCTCTCCCCTCCCGCCCCGCTTTTTTTCCTTCATTTCTTGCCCTCAGCCTTTGCGGAGTGTCCAGCCCCACTGAAATTGGCCATGCCCGCCTGCTTCTGCCTTTCTTGGTGCTGTTCCTGATGCCTGGAACATCCTCAGGTGTCGGCTCCTCCTTCTGGATCAGGCCCAGATGTTCATGTCATCTCTGCCCTTCCCCCGCAGTGACATTTCCCCAGCCCCGAGGCGGAGTGGACTGTTCCTTCCCTCCCTCCTGGCTCTGTCTGGCTCAGCAGCCGAGGAACAGGTGTCACTCCTCCATCTCCCAGGGGCAGCCGGGGGTCCAGCAGGCCTGTCCCTGCCCATGCGGGCTGTGGGATTCAAGGACCAGGATGAGCCGAGCCTGAACTGTCCTGTCTTTATCTCCCAGCAGATTCCAGAAACAAGGAAGAGGAAAGACAAAGGGAAGGGACGGGAGCCCTGGAGAAGCCTGTTCCTGTGGCCACCAGGTCTCCTGGGCTGAAGGCTCCCCAAGCCCCTCGGCCGGGGCCCCTTATGGTTGGGAGCAGCCGTCCAAGGCACCGCACCGAGGACGCCCCTCGCTCTGTGCCCACCCCCCTGTCCCCGAGCTGACCAGCGTCACGGCTGCTACGTGTGCGGGAAGAGCTTCGCCTGGCGCTCCACACTGGTGGAGCACGTCTACAGCCACACTGGCGAGAAGCCCTTCCACTGCACTGACTGTGGCAAGGGTTTCGGCCACGCTTCCTCCCTGAGCAAACACCGGGCCATCCATCGCGGGGAGCGGCCCCACCGCTGTCCCNAAGGACCAGGATGAGCCGAGCCTGAACTGTCCTGTCTTTATCTCCCAGCAGATTCCAGAAACAAGGAAGAGGAAAGACAAAGGGAAGGGACGGGAGCCCTGGAGAAGCCTGTTCCTGTGGCCACCAGGTCTCCTGGGCTGAAGGCTCCCCAAGCCCCCTCGGCCGGGGCCCCTTATGGTTGGGAGCAGCCGTCCAAGGCACCGCACCGAGGACGCCCCTCGCTCTGTGCCCACCCCCCTGTCCCCCGAGCTGACCAGCGTCACGGCTGCTACGTGTGCGGGAAGAGCTTCGCCTGGCGCTCCACACTGGTGGAGCACGTCTACAGCCACACTGGCGAGAAGCCCTTCCACTGCACTGACTGTGGCAAGGGTTTCGGCCACGCTTCCTCCCTGAGCAAACACCGGGCCATCCATCGCGGGGAGCGGCCCCACCGCTGTCCCGAGTGTGGCCGGGCCTTCACGCAGCGCTCGGCACTGACTTCGCACCTGCGCGTCCACACTGGTGAGAAGCCCTATGGCTGCGCCGACTGTGGTCGCTGCTTCAGCCAGAGCTCTGCCCTCTACCAGCACCGGCGTGTGCACAGCGGCGAGACCCCCTTCCCCTGCCCGGACTGCGGCCGCGCCTTTGCCTACCCCTCGGACCTACGGCGCCACGTGCGCACCCACACCGGCGAGAAGCCCTACCCGTGCCCGGACTGCGGGCGCTGCTTCCGCCAGAGCTCAGAGATGGCAGCCCACAGGCGCACCCACAGCGGCGAGAAGCCCTACCCCTGCCCGCAGTGTGGCCGCCGCTTCGGCCAGAAATCAGCCGTGGCCAAGCACCAGTGGGTTCATAGGCCCGGGGCCAGAGGCCACAGGGGCCGGGTCACCGGGGGTCTGTCTGTGACCCTGACCCCTGGCCGTGGAGATCTGGAACCGCCCGTGGGCTTCCAGCTATACCCGGAGATATTCCAGGAGTGTGGGTGACGGCCTTAAAAGTGTCTATCTAGACATTACAGAGGCCCGAGATGGGCTCAGGGGCCCGAACCTCTGCGGCTGCCTGCAGGGAGGTCCCAGAATCTACGACAAGACCTGGCCCTGGGGTGCGGACAGTCTGATCTTGGACCCTCAGCAGCCTCCTCTGCCAGCACCTTGCTCTCAACTGCCCAGGGGTCTCGAAGGCCCCCTTTACTGAGGCAGGGCTGAGGTGAGAACCCCCAGACCTACATAAGGGGAACCAAAAGGTGTTTCTCAGCCCAGAGGTGCTAAAAGCACTGAGGTAGAGGAGAATCTTGTTTTACCCATTGTTTTTAAAAATTTTTTTTTAAATTATTTTTTATTCTTGTGACCCAGAACACAATACTCATTGTCTATTTATTTATTTATTTATTTATTTATTTATTTATTTATTTTTGAGACAGTTTCCTGGCCTGTCACCCAGGCTGGAGTGCAGTGGTGTGAACAGGGCTAACTGTAGCCTCAACCTGCTGTGCTCAAGGAATCCTCTCCCCTTAGCTTTCCAAATATCAGAGACTACAGGCGGGCAACACTACGCCCAGCTAAGTTTTAAATTTTAGGTAGAGATGAGGTTCTCACTGTTGTCCAGGCTGGTCTCAAACTCCTTGGCTGAAGCGATCCTGCCATCTCCGGCTCCCGAACTGCTGGGATTACAGGCGTGAGCCACCACCATGCCTGGCTTCCATTGTCTTTTTGTGTGTGTGTGTGTGTGATGGGGTTTCGTTCTTGTTGCCCAGTCTGGAGTGCAGTAGCGCGATCTCAGCTCACTGAAACCTCCACCTCCAGAGTTCAAGCAATTCTCCTGCCTCAGCCTCCCAAGTAGCTGGGACTACAGGCACTCACCACCTCCACTGTCTTTTTACTGCCCAAGTTAAAATCCTGTGACTCTACTGGATCTGGCCTACAGTTGTCATATTTATTGATCTGAGCCCAGGCAGTGTTTTTAAGTGATATGAGTTAGTGGTGAAGATTGAAAAGGATATTTTGCACCCAAATACAGGTTTTCTGGCGTCTTTTGAAAAATCCAAAGATTTGGCAACTCCACCTAGGCTCCCACAAAACCACAGTTGTTGGGAGCTGAGCCAGAACTCACCATTCACTGTGGCCCGGCCACCCATCCCCACCACTCCCATGGGCTCCTGACCAAGCACCACGTGCCATTCATCATGGCTTGCTTTTAGTGTTTTTGGTGTTTATCTTAAAGTACAACGAAGAAGAAAGGAAAGTATTTCTTAGACCCATGTCTCTGTCCAAACAGTCCTTTCCATCTGGCATTTCCCGCTCATTTATATGACTTGCTGAGCTCCTAAGGTCATTTGAGTTTGCAAACAGTGGTCTGTAGCACTCAGGTTTTCTGGAGTTGGAGAGAAAGGATGGCCGGAGAGAAATCAAAGTCGGCTTTATTTTACATCTTTGCTTGTATTGCATTTTATGGTTTACAAAGTACTGTCTCCTCCATTGACTCATTGCACCTTCATAAGTGCTGAGAGAAGCCCCTTGGTTGAAGAGGACAGCCTGGTCAGGAAGAGGCAGTCAGGACTGCCTTTCATCCCAAACCAAGGGGTGTGACCGCCATCAGCCAAAAGGCAGTTCCTGTTTTTGAATGGGAAGGTTTTGAGAGCTCCCTCCAGTCTTCCTTGGGCCTCCCTGAGAAGGCCACATGCCTCAGGCCTTCTTAGCCCTCCTAGACCCTGCCAGGAGGGCCTCATCACAGTTTTGAACTGGAAGAGATCTTCACTTTCCCAGGCTTTTGCAGTTGGGGACACTGAGGCCAAGGAGGGCTAAGCAGCCTGTCCAGGATCACACAGAGACCCCAGGGTTCTTAGTTGACTGCTGACTTTTCCCATCACTGTTGAGACCTTCACTGGTGTCTCAGCCAGGGTTCTGCAGGCATCTGCCCCTCCCTGTGATAACACCCAGCCCTGACCTGAACGAGGTCAGACTAGCCCAGCATCAGTGAAGCCCACGTACCAGATGAGTTCTGACAAAGCGGTCATGTGACAGACCAGGTCAACTCAGAATCCAGGTAACGAGGAGAGTCCCAAGGCACACAGACCTTGCATTTTTCCTCTACCATCGTGGGCAGGGGTGGGTAGACCAGGAACACCTGGTGTTAGGTTTGTAACCAGGGGCGACTACCCATTTGTATCCTCAAGCTCTGCAGAGAATCCATCTACCACTAATTCCTTTGTGGGCAGAGTCTAGCCATGGGCAGCCGCTGCCCTGCTCCTGGTCAGGACATCTCTCCGAGGAGAGCAAGGGCCTGTGATCTCTGCTGGCCTGTGCCCCCTTGCCTGTCACCCAGTTCAGCCCCGTGTCTGGCCTACCCAGGGAGGAAGAAACCAGATTTATCAACCTGGAAGGAGGTAGAAGTTTTGGAGAAAAGACACTGTTCAGGTGTCAAGTGAAATAATGAACTGACTTTATTCCAACCTCATCTCCAACCCGACCCCACCAAAATCTCTCTCTCCTTCAGCTTTTCTGGGGCGGGTTGACTCATGTGCCACCTTATCACAGGGGCATATTGGGGTCAGGCACCTTGGCAGTAGGAGATACCTTTGTACCAGGTTTTTTTTGTTGTTTTTTTTTTTGAGATGGAGTCTCTCTCTGATGCCCAGGCTGGAGTGCAGTGGCACGATCTCGGCTCACTGCAACTTCTGCCTCCTGGGTTCAAGTGATTCTCCTTTCTTGGCCTCCCGAGTAGCTGGGATTACAGGCGTGCGCCACCGCACCTGACTAATTTTTGTATTTTTAGTAGAGACAGGGTTTCACCATGTTGACCAGGCTGGTCTTGAACTCCTGACCCCAAGTGATCTGCCTGCCTTGACCTCCCAAAGTGCTGGGATTACAGGCATGGGCCACCGCGCCCTGCTATTTTTTGTATTTTTGGTAGAGATGGGGTTTCACTATGTTGGTCAGGCTGGTCTCCATTTCCTGACCTCACGTGATCCACCTGCCTCAGCCTTCCAAAGTACTGGCATTACAGGTGTGAGCCACTGCGCCCGGCTTTAGTACCAGGTTTTAATTCCCCTGCGTGCAACCCAGTTCCCTCCCCTAACCCTCAGCACAGCCTCGGGGAGGCCCAGCTTGCAACATCAGTTCTCAGCCCAGACTGACAGCCAGATCTGGGCCCTCAGCTTGCCAATTAAAGGTGCCATGATTATTAGCTAGAGGTCTCTGAGTGCTTTGAAGTTTGTAAAGCTTATTTAGGGCCTAGAAACCAGACCTGACTCCTCTGCTTCCTGCCTTCATGACCCAACTTTCCAGCATCTCATCAATTTTTTTTTTTTTTTTTTTTTTTTTTTTTTT
>NW_016829352.1:0-8658 GCF_001698545.2 Rhinopithecus bieti | reverse complement strand
AACCGATTAGGTTAATTAGGTTATCTATAGACTCCGGACATTGTAAGGACAAACGTTGTGAAAGTCTCTGTCCTGCTCTAATTACCGGTGTCTGCCACATATCTTAGTCCTGGGCCCAGTAGAACACAATCCTCTATTTTGTCCCAACTTCCTGAGCCCAACACACCCCCCCTCACACACACCACCTAGAGAGCCCCTGATAAGATCACAACCGTTTGTAGTTTTACTAAAAGCGCGGGAACAAATGGAAAACTGTTAATTGTATTAACCAATTACCAGTTGTAATGCTGCAACCAAAAGAATTCCTTTGTACCTCTGTAACCTTGCATATCCTGTATGCATCGGGCTATAAAGAGGGGCCACATGCATCATTCGGGGCCCTCTTGTATGTTGTAAAACAGAGGGACCAAGTTCGAACTTGCATTAAAGATCCTTGCCACTTGGCTTTGACTCCGGATTCTGGTGGACTTCTTCGGGGAATAAAGGGTCTGGGCATAACAGGAAATACTCCATTTCCAGGAGCTTGTTTTAACTGTGGGAAGCATGGTCATACTAAAAAAGAATGTAGAAAAAATCAGCGAATCAGGCTGCCAGATAGGGGAGAAAAGAAAACTGTTGAGCCTGAAATATGTCCAAAATGTAAAAAAGGAAAACATTGGGTTAGTCAGTGTCACTCTAAGTTTAATAAAGAAGGGAACCTGATATCGGGAAATGCTGTGAGGGGCCCGTCCCGGGCCCCATTCTAAACCGGGGCATTTTCAGCTCAGGCTATTCCCTTACCCCTGTACAATGTCTGTCCCCCACCGCAGCCAGTAGTGCTGCAGTAGATTTATGCTGCACAAAAGCTGTGAACTTTCTTCCTGGGGAACCCCTGCAAAAGGTCCCAACAGAAGTCTGTGGACCCTTGCCAGCAGAGAAAATAGGATTACTTTTAGGAAGGTCTAGTGTAAATTTAAAAAGGGTACAAATACATACAGGAGTCATTGGTTCAGATTACAGTGGGGAAATTCAAATTGTTACATCTACTTCTGTTGCCTGGAAAGCATAGCCAGGAGAGTGCACAGCACAGCTCCTGATTGTGCCGTATGTGGGAATCGGGAAAAGTGAAATTAAATGAACAGGAGGATTTGGAAGCACAAATAAACAAGGCAAAGCAGCTTATTGGGTATATCAAATTACTGATAAACGTCCTACCTGTGAAATAACTATTCAAGGAAAGAAATTTAAAGGTTTGGTAGATACAGGAATAGACATTTCAGTCATTTCTCTACAGTACTGGCCGTCCACATGGCCAATTCAACCTGCTCAATTTAACATAGTTGGAGTTGGTAAAGCCACTGAAGTATATCGAAATAGTTATATTTTGCATTGTGAAGGGCCCGATAGACAACCTGGGACTATTCAACCAATTATAACTTCTGTACCTATAAATTTATGGGGAAGACATTTATTATAACAATCGGGAGCACAAGTTCTAATTCCAGGGCAATTATATAGCCCTCAAAGTCAACATACAATGCATGAAATGGAGTATGTCCCTGGTATGGGACTAGAAAAAAATTTGCAAGGTTTGAAAGAACAAATTCAAGCGGAAAAACAAAGTTCCCGCCAAAGATTAGGAAATAGTTTTTGATGGCGGCCATTGTTAAGCCTCCAGAACCTATACCTTTAAAATGGTTAACAGATAAGCCAATTTGGATAGAACAATGGCCACTAAGTAAAGAAAACTGGAGGCTTTAGATAAATTAGTTGCTGAACAATTAGAAAATGGGCACATAGCTCCAACATTTTCTCCTTGGAATTCTCCAGTTTTTGTAATTAAGAAAAAAACAGGTAAATGGAGAATGTTAACTGACTTAAGAGCCATCAATTCAGTTACACAACCTATGGGAGCATTACAGCCAGGATTGCCTTCTCCTGCTGTAATTCCAAAAAATTGGCCTTTAATAGTCATAGATTTAAAAGATTGTTTCTTTGCTCTCCTTTTAGCTGAGCAAGACTGTGAACGGTTTGCATTTACAATTCCTGCAGTAAACAACCTGCAGCCTGCTAAGCGTTTTCATTGTTTTACAGATGGGTCTAGTAATGGTAAAGCTTCTTATTTTGGCTCAAAAAGTTTTTCCAGATGTCCCATACTTCAGCTCAAAAAGCGGAGCTTGTAACTGTAATTGAGGTATTGACTGCTTTTGATATACCTATTAATTGTGATTTTCTGATTCTTCATTACATGATTCACTTCCACCACAGTTTAATTGAAAAGGATGCTCATTATGAATTTCATTCAGATTGAACAGCTGATGACCTTATTTTACCAATTGCAAAACCTAGCAAGTTAGGAGTGAAATGCACCACTTTTTACATCACTCCACATTAGAGCTCATTACAACCTCTTCCAGGACCTTTTGACTAAAGGGAAATCAAATTCTAGGCTGATCCCTAGTTGTTTAATGCAATATCTAGATGCTAAACACTTTCGACCAATTTACCCATGTTAATGCCTCTGGTCTCAAAAACGCAGATACCAGCATTCGTACGCCTGGAAAAGAAAGCTCGAAGCCTATTTTAATCCAGCGATCTGCCCCACAAACGTTGCCAAAATGGTTACATTCTTCATCTTTTACAGAAGAGTTCCAATCCCAGGACTGGGAAGAACCTAACTCTATTTGGCAATGGATGTTCCACGTGTTTCCCTCGGTTTTGGGAGGACTTAGCCTGCTAGGTACATGTATGTTCGTCGGGCCACTTTTCTCACTTTGTTTTGTGGTGCTTAGCAAGCCAACACAGGAGAGTCTTCTTGCCTGGTGTTAAAATGTCAATCCTGGTGCAGTGTTTTTGCGGTGAATGGGCATTCCAGCGTTCTATTAAACAGATAATGCCCCAGGCTATACTAGCCAAAGCTCTAGCTTTTTTACAATTTTTCTCTATGTGGAATATTTAATGGTTAGCTATGGATTAAGTGGTTCATCAACCACTGCCGATGTAGTATTCCTTCAAATTTTTAAGGGCGCTGGTAATAATGCCTGGATGCAATCACTCTATGACACAGTTACGCACGCTTTCTGATCTCAGTATTTACCATAATAAATCTGCTCCTATAATTGAGGAATACCGCCCTCAAAAACCTATTTGTAAACAGGATTGGACCCAGTTAGAAAAGATGAATGTACTTGTTTAGGAAGATTGCTTTGCAGAATAGGCAGAGGTGCTGCACAATGATTCCTATGGAATCATTATTAATTGGTCCCCTAAGGGGATGATTAGCTTGAATTGCACTTTCAATCTGTGTGCCACGGTCACACTATGTTCAGATGATCTGAACAAAACTGTCAGATGGTAGAAATGATAAGAAGTAAGGCGAAAGTTCCTATTATCTGGAACTGTGGTGGTATAGTGGCACCTCAACCTCAAATGATATGGCCTGCTCTACGAGCTAAACATAAGGATTTGTGGAAGCTATTAAATGCTCTTAATAAGATCAAAATTTGGAAAAGAATAAAAAAGCATCTAGAAGGATACTCTACAATCTTGTTTTTGGATATAGCAAAATTAAAAGAACAAATATTTAAAGCATCCCAGGCACACCTGACATTAATGCCAGGAACTGGAATGCTTAAAGGAGCTGCAGACAGATTAGCAGCTAGTAACCCATTAAAATGGATAAAAACACTTGAAAGCTCTGTGATTTCAATGATGACTGTGCTTTTAATCTATGTTGTTTGTCTTTGTATAGTCTGCAGATGTGGATCCCGACTCCTGCTAAAAGTAGCTCACCGTGACAAAGCTGCCCTTGCTTTTATCATTTGCAAATCAGAGAAGGGGGACATGTTGAGAACAAGCCCCCCAAAATCTGGCCGTGAACTGGCCTGAAGACTGGCCATAAACAGAATCTCTGCAGCACTGTAACATGTTCATAATGGCCCTAACCCCTGTGCTGGAAGGTTGTGGGTACCGGAATGAGGGCAAGGAACACCTGGCCCGCCCAGGGCAGAAACCGCTTAAAGGCATTCTGAAACCACAAACAATAGCGTGAGCAATCTGTGCCTTAAGGCCATGTTCCTGCTGCAGTTAACTAGCCCAACCTATTCCTTTAATTCAGCCCTTCCCTTCGTTTCCCATAGGGATATTTTTAGTTAATTTAATATCTATAGAAACAATGCTAATGACTGGTTTGCTGTTAATAAATATGTGGATACATCTCTGTTTGGGGCTCTCAGCTCTGAAGGCTGTGAGACCCCTGATTTCCCACTTCTCACCTCTATATTTCTGTGTATGCATCTTTAATTCCTCTAGCGCTGCTGGGCTAGGGTCTCCCCGACTGAGCTGGTCTGGGCAATTTTTTAGTAGAGGTGGGATTTCTCCATGTTGGTCAGGCTGGTCTCAAACTCCCGACCTCAGGTGATCCGCCCTGAGCCTCAGCCTCCCAAAGTGCTGGGATTACAGGTGCGAGCCACCATGCCCAGCCAGCTCCTTGTTTCTTGGCACAGATATTTCCTCCAGAAGTAGGACCTCCTTTTCTCTCTGCTACCGCAGGTGTTTGAGGGTCAGCCCTAGAAGCAATTGAAGCCAGGAAGGGGCTTTCCTAGACTTCACTGTGCATTGAGGATATGCTTGTCTGCATCAACAGAATAAGTCACATCCAAGTGGCCAGCCAGAGTGAGAAGTAAAGGCCATGGCCACATGCCCATCCCTCTTCTGTCCAGGCCATTTAAGGGTAGGAGACCGGGCACAGTCACTCACGCCTGTAATCCCAGCACTTTGGGAGGCCAAGGCAGGTGGATCACCTGAGGTCAGGAGTTCAAGACCAGCCTGGCCAACATGGTGAAATCCTGTCTCTACTAAAAATACAAAAGTTAGCTGGGCGTGGTGGCGGGTACCTGTAATCCCAGCTACTCAGGAGGCTGAGGCATGAGAATCGCTTGAACCAGGGAGGTAGAGGTTTCAGTGAGCCAAGATAGCACCACTGCACTCCAGCCTTGGTGACCAGAGTGAAACTCCATCTTGGACCAGGTGCAGTGGTTCACGCCTGTAATCCCAGCACTTTGGAAGGTCAAAGCAGGCAGATCATGAGGTCAGGAGATTGAGACCATCCTGGCTAACATGGTAAAAGCCCGTCTCTATTAAAAATACAAAAAAATTAGCTGGGCAAGGTGGCAGGTACCTGTAGTCCCAGCTCCTTGGGAGGCTGAGGCAGGAGAATGGCATGAACCCAGAAGGCAGAGGTTGCAGTGAGCCGAGATTGCACCACTGCACTCCAGCCTGGACCACAGAGCAAGACTCTGTCTCAAAAAAAAAAAAAAAGAAAGAAAAAAGTAAAACTCCATCTCAAAAAATAATAATAATAATAATAAAATAAGGGTAGGTGTTGATCTGAGCTCCAAGACCCCTAAAACTCTTTGGAATGTTTGTGTATGTGTGTGTCTCTAGGAATAGGACATGCAAAGATGTGTATGACCCAAAGAAGCAAATAGTCGGCTAGTTTTTCAAACGAGGCCTCCCTGATGCAGAGTCACTAGGTTATCTTTTATTGTCATTGTTATTACTTAGAGGCAGGGTCTCTGTGCCACCCAGGCTGGAATGCAGAGGTGTGATTTTAGCTCACTGTGACCTTGAATTCCTGGGCTTGAGCTATCCTCCCACCTCGGTCCTGCATAGCTAGGACTACAAGTGTGCACCACTACACCTGGCTAATTAAAAAAAATTTTTTTTAGAGAAAGGGTCTCACTATGTCACCAGGCTGGTCTTTCTTTTGTTGTTGTGGGTCCTTATTTTTGGAAGCTGTCTCAGGAGTCCAGGCTGGTCTCAAACTCCTGACCTTGAGTGATCCTCCCATCTCAGCCTCCCAAAGTGCTGGGATTACAGGTGTGAACCACTGTGCCTGGCTGAGTGTCTTTTAAAAATGTAGGTTGTACACCGGGCCTGGTGGCTCATGCCTGTAATCCCAGCACTTTGGGAGGCCAGTGGTGGTGCGTGCCTGTAGTCCCAGCTACTCGGAGACTGAGGCAGGAGAATGGCGTGAACCCGGGATGCGGAGCTTGCAGTGAGCCAAGATCGCGCCACTGCACTCCAGCCTGGGCGACAAAGCAAGACTCTGTCTCACAAAAAAAAAAAAACAATGTAGGTTGCCAGGCGCAGTGGCTCACACCTGTAATCCCAGCACTTTGGGAGCCCAACGGGAGATCAGTTGAGCCCCAGAAGTTTAAGAGCAGTCTGGCCAACATGGTGAAAACCCATCTCTACAACAATTAGCTGGGCATGGTGGCTCACACTTGTAATCTCAGCCTTTGGGAGGCCGAGATGGGTGGATCATGAGGTCAAGAGATCGAGACCAGCCTGGCCAACATGGTGAAACCCCATTTCTACTAAAAACACAAAAATTAGCTGTGTGTGATTGTAGGCACCTGTAGTCTCAGCTACTCGGGAGGCTGAGGCAGGAGAATCACTTGAACCCAGGAGGCAGAGGTTGCAGTGAGCCGAGATCATGCCACTGGACTCCAGCCTGGGTGACAGAGCAAGACTCCATCTCAAAAAAAAAAAAAAAAAAAAGGTAGAGGCATGTCAGGCCAGGCAGTGACTCATGCCTATAATCTCAGCACTTTCCTGACTGACAGAAGACTGACCCTGTCTCCAGAAAAACACAGGCATGTTCAGAGAACAGATTCCATCCGTTTAGCTGGAGCTAAGTGGGATCGTTTTCCTGTAGGAAAAGCTGGGGTGTTTGACTTTGAGAAGGTTGGTTTGTCACGGGCCTGGAAGGCCATGGGTGTACTAGCTATGCATGCTTTTTTGAGACAAGGTCTCGCTCTGTCCCCTGGAGTGCAGTGGCATGATCTGGGCTCACTGCAGCCTCAATCTCCTGGACTCAAGTGATCCTCCCACCTCAGCCTCCCAAGTAGCTGGGACCACAGGCACTTACCACCATGCCCAGCTAATAGAGCCCATGCCTCTATCTTAATGAGTCTTTGTTCTAGCTATTCTGTTCTGTATAGGCTACACGTCCAAATTGAATTCATCTGTCAGTGCCCTTCAGCACTATCTCCAAGAAATTCCTCCAGGAGCCTGTCTGTCCCATGCTAGAAGCCTCAGAATTGTGCCTCTGTGTTTTTGTCCTGGACACAATCTGCCTTGAAGGTCTTCCCCAAACTTGTGTCAGCTGAATTCATACCCGGTATCTCTCTCCCCCAGCCTAGTGTAAACTTAGTGCAGGGACTTTATCTTGCCTCAACAATGTCTTCACCACCCAGAACATCTAGAATAATGCTTGGCACACAAGAGGGGGCCAATACATTTTCATGAAATTAATGTAGTCTTAGGATATGTGTCTTTTTTTTATATGTTTCCTGAGTGGTCAGTATTCTTCCCCAGGATTCCCTGACTCCAAACCAGCCCTTTGTTAGGGACAAACTGCCCAAGAAAGCTTATTGGTGCTGCCCACCCTTCCCCCAAGCCTCTTTATATTTCTAAGCCCTTATCTAGGTGCCACAGTGAAGCCAGCAGACTTCACGTATCAGACCTTACTGCAATAAACAAACCCCAATTGCAAACCACCCACACCAGACAGGGGAGGTCGTGGGAACATAAACTTTACCTGCACCCTCCTCTAATAAACAACACAAGGTAATACGTAGCAAAATTAACCAACAAACAACCCCAGGATGTGGTCATACGAAAGAACTCCCTCAAACTCTCCTCCCCAATATAAACCCCTCATTCTGTAAGCTTGGGGCTGCTTCCTCTCTGACTGTTAAGGGAGCAGCTGGCAGGTTAATAAAAACTTGCCTGCCTAACTTTGGGTCTATTTTTGCTTTCTCTTGGCTGACCTTACATTCTGGTGCTGAAACCCGGGAAGGGGATAGACCCTCCCCTCCTCTCTCTCTCTCTCTCTCTCTCTCTCTCTCTCTCTCTCTCTCTCTCTCTCCCTCCCTCTCCTTCCCTCCCTCCCTCCTCCCTACCCTTTCACCCTTCTCCTGGCCAATCTTCCCTTCCCCAAACCTGCCAAAGACCCAGAGAATCTCCTAGACTCTCCCATTGCTGGCAACTTCATCCACCATCAAAGCCTCCACAAGGGTGAGTAAAAAGAGACTGTTGCTGTTCCCTGGAACCCTTGCCTGCCCATCTCTCCATTTCCAAAAGACCCAGCGCTGGGCCAAGGTCTTCCTCTGGCCTCTGGCTCTTCCATTTCAGGGATCCCTGACACTGCGGTTACCTCCTCTATTCTGGACAAGTTCCACAAGAAAAGGGATGCCCTCTCCTGCCGTTCTTGTCACTGGCAGTCCTCTACCCCCACCTCCTCCATTCCGCAATCTCAGTGCTCTTGGACTCCATTCAGAGGTCCCTTCTAAGAGGCTTATCTTTTACTGCAATACCACATGGCCTCAATACCAACTGGACAATGGTTCCCAATGGCCCCAAAACAGCACTTTACAACTATTGCCATCACAATGGGAAATGGTCTGAGATTCCTTATGTTCAGGCCTTCTTTAAGGGAGGAGACCACCCCTCACATTATCTTATGCCCAATTTCTGCCTCCAAAGAAAGAAGTAAAAACTAAAAGGCAGAAATGAAATCCACAAGCAGACAGCCTGGTGCCACACCCTGGGTGTGGTAGTGAAAGGGATCAAATGAAAAAACTAAAAGGCAGAAATGAAGTCCACAGGCAA
>NW_016829351.1:0-1382 GCF_001698545.2 Rhinopithecus bieti | reverse complement strand
TTTTTAATATAATTCATTTTTTACTGCAACTTTATTGGCTGTAAATATACAGGTACACATCATAGTTCTATGGCATAATATCACATGATACCATGCTTTCTGTATATATGTTCATGACTATTTTAAAAAGCAGAAATGAGATTTTAGAAGAAAGTTTGAAATAATGGTGCATGTATTATTACATTATAGATATGTCCTGGGAATTTAGTAGGAATTTTGTTTGAAGACACTAATGCTTTTAACATTATGAAGGGAAATAACAAACTTACAATGCATTATAATCTGGTGGAGTTTGATATAACTTTCTGAAAAACTGTGTATCATATTGCACATGTACTTACATTTGTGTATGAACTAGGAGGGCATTCATATATAGATAGGGTAATGCTCAAGTCAAAGCTTTCGTGGCTTTTGGGTTTACTCTTATCTCTGCGAATCTAAATAATAGGTAGGGCTGGGCGTGGTGGCTCACACCTGTAATCTCAGAACTTTGGGAGGCCAAGATGGGGGGATCACTTGAGGCCAGGAGTTCAAGACCAGCCTGGTCAACATAGTGAGACCCCATCTTTAAATAAACAAACAAACACAAAAAGGAATAGCTAGAGGTAAGCTTATCAATTATCCTTCTAGGAAAGATTAAGAAGGAAAAACTGAGGTATACATATTGAGCTCAAGGCCAGGAGAGATAGAATAAGGCAGGGCTAATATGCTATTTAGATTGTGTTCCTTTCCAACCCCTTAGATACTTGATAAGTCCTAGCATAGTTTAACAAACTGCAATCAGAGAACAAATAAAATACTAAAGTCAAATTTGCACAAAAATCAGATGCATTATTACAGCAGTTTTTTATTCTTCTGAAGAAATGAAGCAACTGGTGGTTTCCAAAACATGATATTGGCATGTCTGTAGCTTTGCCAATGACAGAAAAATACATTCTCATCTCAGACATTAGTCACTCTCAATACCAGGTGTTAGCCAACATAAGAGAAACATCAGCAGTCACTGATCACTGCAACATTGCCTTTGGCAGGCATGAACAACAGCAGTAACTTCTGGGGGAAATGACAAAATTGTTGCTGCCTATTAGTGTCAACAGAAAGAGGAAACTTCAATATCGGGAATTAAAATTAATAGTAAGATAATCATTGCTGCCACCCTTTGGTCAAAGAGACAGAAGTCACTCTCTAGGTATTCTTGGAATCATTTTAAAGTACTTTTCAATGTTATGAATTTCCCACAAATGGATGGGGGTAGAGGCTGACAAACACTAATTCGTGCCTGCTATTTTGATAATATTTTTCTCTCAGGGTTTTGTAATCTAAAAAAAAAGTTTACATATGCATTCTTAATGCATTCTTAAAAGTGTGCTAAACCTAATGTT
>NW_016829350.1:0-1380 GCF_001698545.2 Rhinopithecus bieti | reverse complement strand
AAAAAAAAAGCAGGCTCCCATACATATTTACATTTTACACAAGTGAAATGTTATGATGTCTAGATTTTGCTTCAAAATAATCTCATGCTGTTAGGAAGGGGGAGCGGGTAGAGATTACATCCCATTCGTCATGGGTTGATAATTGTTATAGACAGATGATGAGGACATAAAGTTTCTTTCTATTATTTTTCAGCTTACTTTTCAACTTTCACATTTTTGAACATTTCCGCAGATGTTGCAAAGCTAAACACACATTTATCAGGCCATCTTGCAGTTATTGGTGGCCATATGCAAAATGTATTGTCTGGGGGTGTAATACATAGGTTGAAAGGAGGAACCACGTGGCCAACATGCTAAGGAAGGCGGAGCTGAACAAATGCTAAAGCATGACTCCTCATGGCAGTCGATCCCCTACAGTACAAACAGAATGATTCCAACACTACCTGCTATGAGACACATATGTTTACAATATTGTTCATTTGGGTTTTCAATTATGCGCAACCAAATACATTCGTACCCTGTTCAGGAAGATTGTCAACGTCTATCTAAGAGAACCCAAGAGAGATATGTGTGCTGGTAAATGTTTAACAACCAGCTCTCTGAAGGGCAAAAAGGAAAGACCTGATTTGTAGTATTTACCAACTTCCATGGAGTAAACACTCCCACCATGACTAAGGTCAAGTTATCAACAGATGTCACCAAATGTAGGATTGGAAAGAAACATGCACAATCATTTTGTACCAGTACAAACCAGCTCTGGCACATCACTGAATATGTGCTATCTAGACTTCTCAGGAACCCAGACTCAAGCAATTTGCTTAGAAATTGCCTATAACCCCATAAACAAATGGTGTTGGAAAAGGGGGTGGTGTGGCATAGAGAAGAGGGATAGGAAAGAGGAGGGAAATGGGAAAAGTGTAAGTTCTTTGGAGTCTGTAATTACTTACCAAACTGGAAAACATTAATTTTGACCCATAGCTTTCTTCAGGGATTAAGAACTTTTAGAATTCTAAGATATTAACAGTGTGGAAAGTGTTTTGCAGTATTTTTTTATTCCATTTTACTCCTAAATTTGGTCTCATAACCATCATGTAATCCTAGAATACAGGTGTACCCTTGTTTAACACTTAAGAATATACATGACATTTTTTGGCAGGGAGGGTGTCCATTCCCTCAAGCATTTATTCTTTGTGTTACAAACAGTCCAGTTATATTGTTAGTTTAGTTTTTTTTTGTTTTGTTTTGTTTTGTTTTGTTTTGAGACGGAGTCTCACTCTGTCGCCCAGGCTGGAGTGCAATGGCACAATCTAGGCTCACTGCGAAAATCCGTCTCTACTAAAAATACAACAACAACAAAATAGCCAGGCATGGTGGCACGCA
>NW_016829349.1:0-2854 GCF_001698545.2 Rhinopithecus bieti | reverse complement strand
CCTCTCAGGTTCAAGCGATTCTCTTGGCTTAGCCTCCTGAGTAGCTGAGATTACAGGCACCCGCCACCACACCTGGCTAATTTTTTTTTTTTTTTTTTTTTTTTTTTTTTTTTTTGAGACGGAGTCTTGCTCTGCCGCCCAGGCTGGAGTGCAGTGGCCGGCTCGCAGCTCACTGCAAGCTCCGCCTCCCGGGTTGACGCCATTCTCCTGTCTCAGCCTCCCGAGTAGCTGGGACTACAGGCGCCCGCCTCGTCGCCCGGCTGGTTTTTTGTATTTTTTAGTAGAAACGGTGTTTCACCATATTGCTAGGCTAGTCGTCTCAAACTCCTGACCTCATGATCCGGCCGCCTCAGCCTCCCAAAGTGCTGGGATTTACAGGCATGAGCCACCGCGCCTCATCCATGATTTTGTTTTCTAAAGCCTGCTCCCTTGGAAGCCAATGAAGGTTGATTAAAATTCCTTTTCTAACTTTCATGACTCAAATACACTTTTTTATATCAAACCACTCAAAAGTAGTAATGAGTTAAATAAAAAAACTTTAGGCCAGTTGCCATGGCTCACACCTGTAATTCCAACATGTTGGGAGGTCGAGGCAGGTGGACTACTTGAGCCCAGGAGTTTGAAACCAGTCCGAGAAACATCACAAAACCCCGTCTCTATAAAAATAGAAAAAGATTAGCCGGGTGTGGTGGCATATGCCTGTGGTCCCAGCTCCTCCAGAGGCTGAGGGTGAGGTGGGAGGATCAACTGAGCCCAGGGGGTGGAGGCTGCTGTGAGTAGTGGTCATGCCACTGTACTCCAGACTGGGTAACACAGTGAGACCTTGTCTCCAAAAGCTTTGACTTCGGCTCCCATTCTCACTCACTTATTCACTGACACTTTAGTCTTCCCTCTTCGCTTTTCCTCAAAACCAAAGCAAATCACTGGCAAACAGAACTTCCTGTGTGCCTCAAACTAAAAGCAGGACAGGCCCACTGGGTTCTTCTGTAGTTGGGGAGGCCTCAAGTGGAACTGGCAATGATGCTCCGAGACCTGACCAAGCATGTGGCTTTCAATGACGTCCTTTATCTCTGGTTTGCTATGGGGAGAATAAGTATTTTCAGCTGGTTTTGACCCACCAGCAATTATCCAGATCCAAGCAAACACTCCCTCACCAGCCTTGAACCCAGTAACAAGCAGATCTCAGAGCACAAAGATACAAAGGAGTTTGCCATTGCTTTAAGCTGCAAAGCAAACCTGTCCGAAGTGACTGCATAGTGAGTTACCAGTGTTCTCTCAAATTATAGTACCTTATGTTGGAGATGTTACAGTTAATTAGAAGATAATCTTCTGCTAATTATCTCCCACCACAGTTCTTTCCAGTTATAGAAGAGTGCTTAATCATGAAATAGCAACACACTGACAAATTGAGAATGACTGAAGAATTCTACAGACCCTGACACAGCTTATCCCCAAAGTCTCATTGAAGAGCTATTAGTGCCTCCACAGAAGCCTGTGTGCAGCCCCAGCTCAGCCTTTGATCTCCTGCTTAGTGATGGTGTACTTAGGTACCTGTTCCCCAGTGAGACAAAGTCCCTGGAAGGCAAAGACTGTTGGTTCATCACCTTCCCTAGTGGCCAGCACAGTACCTGGCATATAAATTGTACTCAGTAAATGTGTTGGATTAATACCTTAATATAATGCCCATCTCACTTATTTTCTGAAAATAAGTATTACTTGAATGCCTATCATGTGTCGGGCACTGGTAAGTCCTATGTTGGATTCAAAAATAATTCTAGGCAAAAAGAGGATCTCACAAGACATAGAACCAATTAGGGAAAGTAGCAGAATGGCAGACTTGTAGTCAAAGTAGGAAGACACTACCGGTAAAGAGAGTTGTTCATGCCAGCAGGGAATGCAGCTGCTCCAAATGCAGCAGCTGGGCTAGAAACCTCTAAGACATGATGACTTTTTAAGACTGTCATCTCCTCATCAAAAAGTACAGGACCCAGAAAACGCTGGCACTGAATACATTTTGAGTGAGATGTTATATAAAATTAGACCTTTCTTGAAAAAATAGGTATGAATCAAAACTGAGACACTGAGGTCTGTCCTCTTCCGTGTCACAGAAAGCTTTGTTTTTTAGCAGCAGTAGCAAGAGTAAACGAGACACCTAACTCGACAGAGCCCGAGGCATCTGAAAACACTTTCATCGGTAAATGAAAATCATTTTTGCTGACTTAACACATTTGAGATTTAAAATTTATCTAAGTAGAGAGATATGCTTTCTTCTAAGTTCATCTGTAGCCGTAATTTAGATTTTGTTCTCTGCTGGCATGGGGTGCCTGTCCATAAACTATCAGAGTTAATGCACCTAAATTAGGTGCTTTTCATGCTTTGAACTTTCAGATAGTCTTAATGTCAGAGTGATGAATCGTACAAATGCTATGAATGGAAAGGGCTGCAGGAGGCCATTTCAGCTGACTGCATGCCTGCTACTTCCATGCAATATTCCCTCCAGAGGATTGTCTAGTTTTAAATCACCAATGATTAAATATGTACAAATTAAATGTTACATTGAATTTAAATTTTTTTTTTTTTTTGAGACGGAGTCTTACTCTGTCACCCAGGCTGGAATGCAGTGGCGCGATCTCTGCTCACTGCAACCTCTGCCTCCCAGGTTCAAGCATTTCTCCTGCCTCAGCCTCCCAAGCAGCTAGGATTACAGGTACTCACCACCAAGCCTGGCTCATTTTTGTTTTTTTTTTTTTTTTTTTTTTGAGAGGGAGTCTCGCTTTGTCGCCCAGGCTGGAGTGCAGTGGCGCGATCTCGGCCCACTGCAAGCTCTGCCTCCCAGGTTCAGGACATTCTCCTG
>NW_016829348.1:547097-566072 GCF_001698545.2 Rhinopithecus bieti | reverse complement strand
TCACTCATAGTTGGGAATTGAACAATGAGCTCACTTGGACCAGGAAGGGGAACATCACACATGGGGCCTATTGTGGGGAGGGCGGAGGAGGGAGGGATAGCTTTAGGAGATATACCTAATGTAAATGACGAGTTAATGGGTGCAGCACACCAACATGGCACATGTATGCCTATGTTACAAACCTGCACGTTGTGCACATGTACCCTAGAACTTAAAGTATAATAATAATAATTAAAAAAAAAAAAAAAGTAAACTCGAAAACAGCTTCAGGCAGGTCCTTCAGGAGGTATTGCAGAAAAAGTTATTGTTATCATGGGAGATGACAGCTTCACACGCTATTGCCGCTGAAGACCTTCCAGTGAGATAAGATGGTGGAAATGGAAGACAGTTATATTGATGATTCTGATCCTGTGCAAACCTAGGCAAATGTGTATTTTTGCCTTGGTTTTTAACAAAAAACTTTTAAACGTTTTTTTAAAATGAAAATCTTTTAAATGGAAAAAATCCTATTGAATAAGGACATTTAAAAGCATACTTTTTTACAACTGTACAGTATATGTTTGAAGCTATTATTACAAAAGTCAAAAGTTTAAAAAATAAATGTTTACGAATTTAAAAGTTACAATAAGTTATTTTACTGAAGAAATTATTTTTAATAAATTTAGTATAGCATAAAGGTGCAGTGTTTATAAAGTCTATAACAGTGTACAGTAATGTCCTAGGCTTTCACATTCACTCATCATTCAATCACTGACTCACCCAGGGAAACTTCTAGTCTTGCAAGCTCCATTCATAGTAAGTGCCTCATAGAAGTGTACCATTTTTTTTATCTTTTGTATTATATTTTTACTGTATTTGTTCTACGTTTAGATACATAAATACTTATTATCATTATATTACAATTGCCTCTAATATATAGTACAGTAATATGCTGTACAGGCTTGTAGTTGAGGAACAATAGGCCATACTTTATAGCATAAGTGTGCAGTGGCCAAACCATCTAGGTCTGTGTAAATACACTCTCTGATGTTGACGTGGTTTGGCTGTGTCCCCCCCAACTCTCATCTCGAATTTCCACCTGTTGTGGGAGGGACCCCGTGGGAGATAATTGAACCATGGGGGCAGGTCTTTCCTATGCTCTTCTCGTGATAGTGAAAAAGTCTCCCATGAGATCTGATGGTTTTAAAATGGTAGTTTTCTGCACAAGTTCTCTTCTCTTGTCTGCTGCCACGTGAGATGTGACTTTCACCTTCTGCCATGATTTTGAGGCCTCCTCAGCCAGGTGCAACTGTGAATCCAATAAACCTCTTCCTTTTGTAAATCATCCAGTCTCACGTACGTCTTTATCAACAACATGAAAACAGACTAATACAGATGTTCACACAAAGACAAAAATTGCTTAATGATGCATCTGTCAGAACATATCCCTGTCATTTTGCAAGGCATGACTGTATATAATAACATGTCAATGTAAAGGAATGGATAAACTGAAAATATACGAGAGATTTACAATAATGAAATGGATCAACATCACTAGGAAGGTGGGAAAAAAAGAGTGGCAAAACCTCAGACAGAAGGAAAGCTTTCCTTTAATTATGAAAATAGAGAGAGGGAAAAAATGGCCACAGAATGGCTACTTTCTAAATGTGGTATTAGGAAGTTAAAACAGAGCATTTGGGAAACAGCAGTGAGGGCTTGTTTAATACTGGGGAAAAAGGGACTTATAATGTGTTGTATAATGTTAGATTGTGTGTGTGTGTGTGTGTCCCACTTGGATGTGACAGTCAGCCAGAATAATAGTAAAATTTATTGCAGAAAGGACTCATTTATTCTAGGTACTGCACTCTTCAGTAAGTGAGAGGGAGTTATAATATACTTAGTAAAATGATAGTGACTAAAATCGTGTAGTTGGAGGAATAGGCACAGCCAGATGGCATAATGCTCAAAGGAACAGATGCTTTTAACACGAGGGTGGAGCAGCAATGATCCTGAAATTACATTTGGGAATGAATTGGATGTAATCTCTGCTTCCTAGCACTAATGTAGGCAGGGTGCAGGATAATGAGGAAGTTTGTAATAGGAGTTATACTCTTAACAGGTAGCTAGATTTTAGTTAGTGCAGTCAGATAAGGGTAAAGTACAGTGACAATATTTAGGTTGCAGGAGAGATATTTTAGCTGAGAATGGGAGTTCCAGAAAGCAGGATGACACATTATGGAAAAAAAGAAGGATAATGTGAGAAAGAGTTGGGATAAAGGATAAAATATTTAGTATATAACAAAAATCACTGAATTGTGTTGCTTTCAAGGAGTTAGTTTTAAGTAAGTGAATTATATTTCAATAAAAATAATTTTTAAAAGAATAAAGAAGACAGAGGATTAAAGGTGCTATCATGAGTAATGATGCCAACAGGGAGAAATCAGCAGAAAATGATTTTTTCAAAGGAATGAATTCCATCCAAAACTTGAAGAAGAGAGTTTGCAGGAGAAAGATTTGCAGGAGAGATTGTTCACTCTCTCTGTAGTGCTGGCTCAGCTGGCTGATAGGGAAACTCTGAACACTGACAGGCACATCATCATGGTGCACAAAATAAACAATTCTGAAGGATGTCAGAAGAAATAAGGAATCAGACACACACAAATGAAGTAACAAAAACAGTATGTGGATGTTTCTAGGAACTTTATTCATAATTGTGAGAACTTGGAAGCAACCTAGATATCCTTCAATCAGTAAATGGATAAATAAACTGTGGCACATCCAGACAATGGAATATTATTCAAGGTTAAAGAGAAATGTGCTGTCAAACCAGAAAAGACAGAGGAAAAATAAATTAATAAAAATATTATTAAGTGAAAGAAGTGAATCTGAAAATGTTATGTACTGTTTGGCTCCAATTATGTGACATTTTGGAAAAGTAAAATATGGCGATACTAAAAGTAAGTGGTGGCCAGAGGTTAAGGGAGTGGGTGTGGGGAATGATAGATGGAAAAATTATGGAGAATTTTTAGGGTAGCGAAAACACTCTAAATGATACTATAATAATGGGAACATGACTTAGTAACATTTGTATAAAACCCATAGAATCTACAACATCAAGAATGAATAATGTAAACTATGGACATTGAGTGATGAGGTGTCAAATGAGGTTCATCGATTGTAGCAAACAATCTACTTTGGTAGATTGTTTAGCAAACACACTACTTGGGTGGAGGTTGTTGACAATAACGAAGGCTATGCATGTGTGGGGCCAAGAGATATGGGATATGTCTCTACCTTCCTCTTAATTCTGCTGTGAAACAAAAACTGCTCTAATAAATAAAGTCTTAAAAAATGTATTCATATAGCATCATTATCTCCCAATGGCTAAGTAAGTACATTCTTGCTCTGCAAAAACAGAGAAGCAGATATTGTACATCACATGAAATGCATAAGCTCCTAACTTTTTTCCTTTTGTGCCTGTCATAAATTTGTACTGTCCCACTAAAGTTCATTCTCTATAGATGGAATTCAAATCAGAATAAAATAACAATATAAAAACATGAAAGAACGGGGATTGCAATGTACTTTTGTATATATCATCTATTATCAGCAAAAGAAAATACCTATTCTGTTCTAAGTTTAGTGTTGAATTTTGAATAGTGGAGAAAAACAGAAAATGAAGGCAGCCCTGACTGACAAAGTCCACAGAAATAAATCTGAGATGCTACAATATGGCAATTGCATTGATATAATAGACAATAAGGCCACTGTAACAAATCCCGGGAGCTTCAAGAGGAGGGAATACTGTGTTATCATGGAAGGAATCACTTCATGTGAAATTCATTGAGTCTTAAGGGCTGTGTGTTGAGATTTTGTTATTTTAATATAGCTAAGTTCTTTTTAAGAGGTGTTTTAAAGGCTTTGCACTTTATTCTAGAATAACAGAAAGAAAATATTAAACAAGAAGATTTAACAAGAATAAAATCATAATTAATTACAGGCATATCAGGGTCTGAGAAGATGTGTGGAAAATTGATTGCAGCAGGAATAGTCTGTATTATAGTTTCCTGATATGATTTTCTTGGTAACTGGGAGAACTGGACAGAAGATAAAGGTAATAGGGCTTAAGAGTAGAAAGAAAAAATTATATATATTTTCTGGAGAGAAAGTAAGCAACTTGGTTATATAATTTATTTACAAGTCATCAGTTCAAAAATATTAAATTATGTAAATTAATAATCAATTCATAATTTAGAAAGTCTTTGTCATTCTTACAATGTGAACAGCGTAAAAGATTGTCAGTTTTCATTATCCATTACTTAAGGCCCACTGGAATTTTAGTTCATGTTTTGGGCATTGATCAAAAGATTCTGACTTTGATTTCCTTGTTCTGTAGCGTTAAATTATTTAGACTCTATTTTCATCTCAAAGGAAGGCCTCAAACGCTCATAGAAATCTTGCAAGATTGCCCTCTAGTACTATTTTGTTTATCTTTAACTATCTTTGGATGTATCTTGGTTAGAAGAGAAAAAAAAAAATATTTCAGAACTCCCCGTACCTAGTGGATTAGTACTTCAATAATAACACACAGGACAAAATTTTAGAGATGACACAATGGTCTCAGCAATTTGATAATTTATTATGCTGTTTGATCTATTTTAATTTTTCAGTTGTAAAGTTTTAAAAATGACATTAGGTATAGAGGGCTTATTTTCATTGGTGAAAACAATAATAACCTTCAGACTTTTGTGACTGGTAAGGTTACAGAGCAACAGAGTAGATGTTTGTAAAAGTAGAAATGGCATAGCACTTCACCAATACAACTGAAGATACAAGAGGTAATGAGACATGTTAAAGAAGAATATACTGAATGGCTTTTATGTATAAAAGAGCCATTATTTAATTTTAGAAAATTGTTAATATTTTAAATTATTAATAGTTTTAATAATAGATTGTTAATAATATGAATGATTAATATTAACAATATTANAAACAATAATAACCTTCAGACTTTTGTGACTGGTAAGGTTACAGAGCAACAGAGTAGATGTTTGTAAAAGTAGAAATGGCATAGCACTTCACCAATACAACTGAAGATACAAGAGGTAATGAGACATGTTAAAGAAGAATATACTGAATGGCTTTTTATGTATAAAAGAGCCATTATTTAATTTTTAGAAAATTGTTAATATTTTTAAATTATTAATAGTTTTAATAATAGATTGTTAATAATATGAATGATTAATATTAACAATATTAAATAAAATCCATTGTTATTTCATATTAAAATACTATTTATCAATATTAATATCATTTAAAGTATTAAAATTAATATTTTTTTAAAACATGAGAACATTTTCTGACTGAACATACAATATAATAAAATAAAATACAGTTTAAAATATAGCTTAAATAAAGTGAAATGAAATAATAGAGTAGTGTCAGAGGTGAAATCACAGATAACTCAAAACTCATGATTAATATCAAAGTATATCAACATTTAATATCTAAGGAAGAGAAACCATTTTGGAATAAATTCTGATTAAAGCTTGGCAGGAAATTGGGATAAGATAGTGAAAGAGTTAAAAATATACCACCCTGGCACATTGACTATTACAAAATAAAGGCACTTGAAAAATGGCAAGCATGAAAAGATCATGCTGACCTCTTTTCTGTTTTCTAAAAGCAGAAGATGAAATTCCTGTGTGAAAGCCACTCTTCCCACACAAGAAAGAAAGGCAACACTCTTATCTTCAAGGACGAGAAGTCAAGGCTGAGGGCTGAGAGAACACTGCACAGACCTTGTTAGAATAACTCTTATCTTTTAAGCCTCTAACATAATTTAGTTCCTTCTTCACAGCATACTACTCTGTGTCCAGTTCGGTAAACAGTACCCTTAACTTCTTCTTTGGTCTTCGCTTCTTTATGAAGGCTTTCATGCCACATAAAACTTGTATTACATAAGTGTGTATGCATTTCTCCTGTTGGTCTTTCTTATGTCAATTTAATTCTCAAGTCCAGCCAAAAGAAACCCTAAAGCGGAAGCCAGTTCTCCTACAATAGCCTTTCCTTCTGAGCTCATTTGGCAGCAGCTAATTAGGATATTGACTTATCTGTTCTGTCTGCCCCCAGCTCCAACAGGCTGAGAAAGTGAACCAAACTCTTACTCTTGGTTACTGCAGTAAGGGGAAATAGAGGATGAACTCGGAATGGTGCAATTCACAGAGAAATTCAACTTAATAAAGGGCCAAAGAATCACGTGTACACAAGAAACAAACTATGAATCAATTGATTCAAGCATAAGACAAGAGGAAGTCACAGAAACTGCGAGTTAGAAAAGAATATACTTGGTTCCTGAAGGCGTTTAAATTTAAAGGAAAATAATTAAGAGGTTCAAAACAGACAAACAAATGAAAAACAACAATAACAAAATGTGTATCTGTGGCCAGATAAAGTCCATGAACCACCAATTAGCTTCTTCTTTATTAAAAACACAGAATAAGTCATAGACAAGATGAGGACTTGGCTTTACAAATGAATTAATGTAGCAAATATACTGAAGGAAAGCATATGCCAGTAATAGAAAGAATAAAAATAAAACAAAAATTTAAGTCAGAAAGGCAAACATTTGTAAGGCTAGCCAGTTTCCTAACTCTGGGGGAGAGGTGACTACAAAAATTATTCCTAAAACCTGATTTTTCTCAGGCCTTGAAAATTTGCAGGTTCCTAAAGTTTAAAGCACATTTTAGGAAACACTGTGTAACACAGGATGTCCTATTATCTACGATGTCTACTCTTAAATTTTTGTTTAAGAACAGGAACATTCTTACAGTGCTCCCAGTTTGTAACACATAAGAATACCCTGTCACCACTGTCTCTTTGTCTTTAAAGCTGCATCCTCTCAATTTCATAACACCTTGCCAGTTACTGCCTTTTCTCTCCTTCATTGAGATCACTCATGTCCTGCCTGTATCTGCTGTCTTGGTCAGATATAGTTATTCTAAGTTCTTTGACCTACACCATGGTCTCATACTTCTCCATGTGGCTCATAAGTTATTTGTCCACCAAGAAGAGTTGGAGCCCCAAGTAACTGTAACCCAGAACCATGCTGTCCAGGATATACTGCTTTAATTAATATTGATATTGTATCAAGTCGGACCAGTAATTTTTATATGTGGAAAGACATTCCATCCCATGTGTTTCCATTGAAGCAGAAGGATTATTTTATTTTTTAATGACAATATTTTCCCAGGGCTTTTAAGTGTTGCACTGTATGAGAAATAGCCAACATTTGTTTATCCGTCACACTGAGAACAAAAATGAGAACACAGAGAACAATAGCATTGCAATCTTCATTCAGGAGAAACAAGAAATAGATACTTTCTCACTCTCATTCTACTTAACAAAATACTAATCCTGAGACAGAAGTAAAGGGAAACACCTTTTTATTCAATGTGCAACCAAAGTTTAGATTTAGATTGAAGTGGATTTCTTTTTTTGTTTGTTTGTTTTCAACTGGATATTTTAATGCCAAATTGAATACTCTCCTTATACTCCAAATTGATTGCATTATATAATCTTCTGGGGAATCCAATGAGGGTAAAGGCAAGGAGTCAAGAAAGTCAATTGCAAGATGACAACTTACAGCAAGATTCTTTCAACTGATTTAAAAGAATAAGAGTTTGTCAGCAGATCATACATGTGGCATTATTTGTAAGTGAATTTGAATTTATTATTTAAAATAGAATTGAGGTACAAAAATGAGAGGAGAAGAGCATTATAATCATAAGAATAGGTTAGCTATAATAAATGATATGTTAGTTTTAGTGGAATTAGGAGAACTTTGAAGAAGAAGGAATTATCAGGAGGTGTAGCTTCGCCTACCTGTAAAAGGTAATTTGCGTGTGGTCAAAGCAATACTATTTAGAATTTATTGGAAGTCAATTGAGTTCTTGATAGAAGTTGCATTTTAAGTAAAGTTTTCCAGAAGGTTGTTTGTGATTTCTAAAGGAAATGTTAACAAGATCTATCAAAATACTATTTTTAGATTGTTTTTATTCAAATCATATGTTTTCTAAGCACCTGGATCTATCTGCCTGCTTATCTCTCTATCTAAGCCAACTAATCAGAGAGATTTTTCTCAGTTGTTATTCACTTGACTGTAACTTTCAAATAAAACACCCACATTCCCATGGTTATGGACAGAAAATACCCTGCTTTCTTTATGCTGTGTCATCCAATCCTTAGCCGAGATGAGTGTTTAAAATACGTATTTCTTCCATTATCCTTTTTATTTCTTGTTTCTGGTTTGTTCCTCATTATGCTATCCTTTCTTATTTTCTGCTTTCTTCCACACAAAACTTCAAATTTCAATTCCAATCTTATCTTAAACTTTATTTTTCTTTGCTTTACCTAGCAGTATTTAGTTCAATTCTAAGTGTCAGTCATACGAACTTTTATTCAGTGAGCTATAGCTGATCTGAAGACTCAAGACTTGAGTCTGTAATGGAAAAGTTTAAGGCAAGAATTCTTAGATAAAAAATATCAAAAGAACTAAAACATTATTTATAATTTATGATTTATTACCCATACACTTCAAAACAATTCAGGATGAGCTGACTTTATTGAAATAAAATTTGAAAATCTTCATATATGTTCCTTGTGAACAAAGAGAAAATTCCCTTTGACAAATATTATACAATAATAGGTCATTGTAGAAGGTGTGAGAAAGTAAGAGATGATCATACCTTCAAGAAGTTCTTTTGCATTTATCTGTATTGAAATCTCTCCTTGTGGACCTTCAAAGAAGCCATAATCAATTCTGGAACTGGACTGCTTCCATTTGAATATTGATTCTTCCCCACAATAGTTGTGTTCAATTGGGCAAGATATTATTTCAGTGTCAATTTCATCACCCATAAAGTGGTAATAATTGCATTAAACAAGGTCATAGTGTTATAGTGAGAATTAAATAAGTTAGTACATATTAACTTAGAAGAGTGTATGGCAATTAATAATTACATAATAAGTAATAACATTGGCTGGGCACGGTGGTTCACAACACAGTGGGAGGCTGAGGCAGGCGAATCATGAGGTCAAGAGTTCGAGACCAGCCTGGCCAACATGGTGAAACCCTGTCTCTACTAAAAATACAAAAAATTAGCTGGGTGTGGTGGCGGGCACCTGTAATCCCACCTACTTGGGAGGCTGAGACAGGAGACTCACTTGAACCTGGAACGCAGAGATTTCAGTGAGCTGAGATTGCACACTCCAGTCCTGGTGACACAGTGAGACTCTATCTCAAAAAAAAAAAAAAAGGTAATAATATTATTGTTGGGGTTATTTTTTACAAAATTAAAATAATTCCATTGTTCATATAATTTATAAATTGGCTAATTCTAGAGTACAAATTTATTACATTTTTAAAATTTAATAATTGTATTAGGGTTCTCTAGAGGAACAGAGCTACTAGGATATATATATATATGTGTGTGTGTATATATATGTGTGTGTGTATATATATGTATATGGGAGTTTATTAAGGTATATTAACTCATAGGAGCACAAGGTCCCACAGTAGACCATCTGCAAGCTGAGGAGAAAATAAGCCAGTCCGAGGTCCAGAGCTGAAGAACTTGGAGTCCTATGTTTGAGGGCAAGAAGCATCCAGCAATGGAGAAAGATGTAGGCTGAGAGGCTAAGCCAGTCTTGTCTTTTCACGTTTTTCTGCCTGCTTTGTATTTGCTGGCAGCTGATTAGATGGTACCCACTCAGATTAAGGGTGGGCCTGCCTTTCCCAGACCACTGACTCAAATGTTAATCTTCTTTAGCAACACCCTCACAGACACACTCAGGATCAATACTCTGCATCTTTCAACCCAATCAAGTTGACTCTCAGTATTAACCATCACAATAATTAACTATCCCTGATGCCAATAAAAATTAGATGTTTACCTAAAATTAAATAACTTAAGAAACTTAAACCTAGAGATTTTTTACATTTTCCTTTTAAACTAAGTCAAGGTAATTTTATTTTACTATGGTAAAATAAATTGCTTATAGAAATTTTATTTTAACTTGGGAGTTCTATAGTAAGCAAAGTGTTAGGTAAAGGAGAGAAGAAATAAATATTACCCTGAGATTCTAAAACTAAGAAATAAAAGTAAAGCATAATTTTAAGTGTATTCATTTTAAATAATAACATTCCTGATTTTATATTTAAATTTTTTATGCCCTAAAGTTTATTTTGGCAAGTTATTTTAAGCCAATTTCAAAGTATCAAATTTTCATGAATAGGGATATCCAAAAGTTTTAGTTCAGTACACACAGCAGTTTTTTCTTAGTGAATGGAGTATGCTCTATTTATAAAGAAAATTAAAATGATAAAACACCTCATGCCAAGGTTAATATCTAACATTAAATGAATATAACTTTTTAGCAGTTGTAGACATTACACACAAGTACACATGTAAAATCTTTACAATTATATATTATAACATATACATCATATATAATCTGGTTTATGTTTTCTACTTTGGTGTTGAATGTATGAGTCAGAAAACCATGTAATAGCCAACTTTTAGAATATTATCAAGGTTAGGCCGGGCGCGGTGGCTCAAGCCTGTAATCCCAGCACTTTGGGAGGCCAAGATGGGCGGATCACGAGGTCAGGAGATCGAGACCATCCTGGCTAATACGGTGAAACCCCGTCTCTACTAAAAAATACAAAAAACTAGCCGGGCAAGGTGGCAGGCACCTGTAGTCCCAGCTACTTGGGAGGCTGAGGCAGGAGAATGGCATAAACCCGGGAGGTGGAGCTTGCGGTGAGCTGAGATCCGGCCACTGCACTCCAGCCTGGGCGACAGAGCGAGACTCCGTCTCAAACAAAAAAAAAAAAAAAAAAAGAATATTATCAAGGTTAATATTAGCCCATGGAGTTTTAACACAATGAGAAGGAGCATTGAATAAATATAGACTTTCTAATATGACCTAGAATTATTCTCTGATATCATATTTTAAACCAAAGCTTAAATTCATAGATGATTTGCCTGTGTCAACCATAAAAAGTATATAAAATATCTAACACAGTTTTGCCCTTGACAGGAGCTCTTCTCTGTTCAGTTTTATTTCATGTGTTAAATTCACCACTACCTGCCAGGCATGGTGGCTCATGCCTGTAATCCCAGCACTTTGGGAGGCCAAGACGGGTGAATCACAAGGTCAGGAGATCGAGCCCATCCTGGCTCACATGGCGAAACCCTGTCTCCACTAAAAATCCAAAAAAATTAGCCGGGCCTGGTGGTGCACGCCTATATTCCCAGCTATTGGGGAGGCTGAAGCAGGAGAATGGCGTGAACCTGGGAGGCAGAGCTTGCAGTGAGCCAAGATTGCACCTCCACATTCCAGCCTGGGTGACAGAATGAGACTCCATCTCAAAAAAAAAAAAAAAGAAAAGAAAAGAAAACACAAATTTGCCACTACCTATAAAGTGCATTTTAATAATGTGAAACTTAACAATATTAAAATATAATCATGATTATTTTCCGTCACAAGAAGTATTACCAATACAGAAGTGTGAGTATATCAAAATCATATGCAATAATATATTGCTTAGTTACATATGTGCATATTTGGTACGTAATTACATTCATCCCTTGATGTCTAATATATGACTAGTATTTTAGTGATATGAGCTCAAAAGAAAAGAGAATGAGTATCCTGCACTTTGTTCTGAGAATTAGAGGATTTTTTTTTTCCTTAATGATAGATACTAGGGTCTTATTGTAAAACAATCACATTTATCAGTTTTTTAAATAAATGATCAGTGTCTTAATGTGACTTATATTTCATGTACATTTGAAAGAAATTTATAGAAAGTTATAACTTGTGATGGTTAATACTGAGTGTCAACTTGATTGGATTAAAGGATGCAAAGTGTTGATCCCGGGTGTGTCTGTGAGGGTGTTGTCAAAGAAGGTTAACATTTGAGTTAGTGGACTGGGAAAGGCAGACCCACCCTTAATCTGGGTGGGCACCATCTAATCAGCTGCTGCCCTTGTAGCCAGAATAAAAACAAAGCATGAGAACATGAAAAGATGAGACTGGCTTAGCCTCCCAACCTACATCTTTCTTCCGCACTGGATGTTTCCTGCCTTGAACATAGGACTGCAAGTTCTTCAGCTCTGGGACTCTGACTGACTTCCTTGCCCCTCAGCTTGCAGATGGCCTGTTGTGGGACCTTGTGATCCTGTGAATTAATACTCCTTAATAAACTCACATATATCCTATTAGTTCTGTGCCTCTAGAGAACTCTAATACATATCTTAACCAGAATATCAACTTTTTATATGCAATAAAAAACTATAATGGAATGCTACTGTTCAAGATGGTGGACTAGAAGAAGCTAGTGGCACCTCTGTCATGGAGAATAATTAAAATGAAAAGTAAATAATAGCACTTCTAGGACATCTTCTAAGTGAGTACACTTGAATTAATCAGAGAAGCAATGCAAATTATGGAAAGCAGAGGAGAACAAAGCCAGGCTGCCTCCTGAGCTTGGACCTGCGTGAAGTTGCAGAAGGCTCCCTAAAGCAGGGAAGGCATAAGTGAGAGACCCTCTCCAGGGTTCCACACTGTTGCCACGGACTGTTAGAATCCCAGCTACAGGAGAGCCCCCTCAATACCCCCAGGCCTCCAGAGGGACACAGGAAGCTACCTGGAGTCTTCACAGAGGTGACTGCTCAAGCCCAAGTGGAATCCCACAGGCTTTAAATCCCTAAGTGGCTTGGTACCAGCTGCCATCATTCCATGAAAGAGGGAGATCAGGGTAGGGAACTTATGCATGCTCCAAAGACAGATATAGCAGCAGTGGTACAAAAGAATGGGCAGACAATGCACTTCAAAACTGCCTACCTCTTCTGTTCTCCCACTAAATGGAGTCCACCTGCTTTGACATCAGATCCCCAGTGCCCACAGCCACCCTGCCCACATATGAGTACTTTGGCTATGGCATGGCATTCCTCTGACATTCCAGCCCCCTTTGGTTCCCATTGCAGTCGCCACTACCACTGCTACCACTCCTGCTGTCCCTAAGCCTGGGAGAGTGGAGAAGCCAGGCACCTTTGTGAACCCCCAACAGCAAAATACACTGCCGCTTCTGAAGTGGGCCACAAGCCCCACAGCTGCAGGTTTCCATTGTTACAGCTGGCAGGGACCTGCCTTCCCCAGTGAATGACTCACAGCACAGTCACCTTGCTTCCACCTGACCATTTCAACTGTGACCTGGAGCCCTTCTGAGGGACCAGCCCGCAGAGGCCCATAATCTGCCCTGAGTCTCCCATCACCTGAGCAGTCTGCCACCCCCTAAGAATTCTGCTTGACCCCATCTCAGACTTTTGCTGGTGATCTGGAGATAGTCCACCCAGCCCTAATGCAGCCAACACTTGAATTCTAGGGCCCCAGGAACAAGTTCATTGGCCAGGTCCCAGTCAGTATCTTCACGCATGCTGTATGGTGAGCCATCCAGGGGCCAGGGAATTGGGAGATTGCCTAGCTCAGTTTAACACTGCTGGCACCTGACCACCTCCCCCAGGGACTCAGGTCCGGTTGACCTCAGCCAACAGCAACATATCTGACACCCACTTGCACACGATAAAAGGCAATACCCCTACCCCTCTCTACATGAAGCAGCAGTGTTACTGTGTCATCAAACAGGAAAGCCACAGAGCTGCCTGGATTGAACTGAGTAAACAGATTCCACCCCCAAACCACTCCCACAGAGTGCAACAGCACAGGCATTTTCTGTCACTATGATAGACACCGTGGCCTGGAGATAGCCATCAATGTGCATTCAAACTGAGAGTCACCTGGGACAGGCGTGTGATAGGTAAACTGATCGGTTTCTATCTACCTAGAAGGTGGCGCTAACGCAGTCACCTCACCACCTGCAGAGGCCTTGATTCATTTTACCAGGAGTTCCCCGTACCACCCCTATCAGGGCTGTTCCTGAGGTTGCACTGGGCTAGTTGTGGGAATACCAGGTGTCCAAGCTGTGCCCAGCCGTGCCCTCCCTTCCAGTGAATAGGAAGTTGAAGGCACCAGGCATTCCACTGTCCAGTCCATCACCGGAGGCAACAGGGAGCACCTCACAGTAAACAAAGATCAAGCACATACGCATCTGCTTTTACCACAGCTGGTTTTACCCACAAACTCCACTGACTGGCCTGTAGGTTGAACAACACAACCCAATACAAAACATGTTGACAGAAGTGTAGAAACAAAGTCAAAAGAGCCTGCCCAGCATACTCCATAGTCACATCTTCAAGGAGAAAAAATAAATAAACCTAGAGAAAAAATCTTATTTAAACAAAAGTAATTTAAGAAACAAGAAGTACTACCTTCTCTGCATAAAAAGGAACCAGTTTAAAAATTTTGGTGCTATGAAATCTGGTATCATCAAAGTATTACACCAACTCTCTAGTAATGGTTCCTAACTAAAATATAAATTGAGAAACAGTAGATTAAAAATTCAAAGGATGGACCAGGCAGAGGGACTCACGCCTGTAATCCCAGCACTTTGAGAGGCCAAGGTGGGTGGATCATGAGGTCAACAGATAAAGACCACCCTGGTCAACATAGTGAAACCCCATCTCTACTACAAATCAAAAAAT
This sequence comes from Rhinopithecus bieti, assembly GCF_001698545.2. Taxonomy (NCBI): domain Eukaryota; kingdom Metazoa; phylum Chordata; class Mammalia; order Primates; family Cercopithecidae; genus Rhinopithecus; species Rhinopithecus bieti. The sequence goes on along the minus strand of NW_016829348.1, from coordinate 551,424 downwards.
AGCCAGGCGTGGTGCCATGTGCCTGTAATCCCAGTTACTCAGGAGGCTAGGGCAGGGGAATTGCTTGAAGCAGGGAGTCGGAGGTTGCAGTGAGCTGAGATCACGCCACTGCACTCCAGTCTGGTGACAGAGTGAGACTCCATTTCAAAAAATAAAAGAAAGAAAGAAAAATTCAAAGGATGGATTGTAAAGTAGCTTAATGAGATCCGAAAGAATGTTGAAAACCAACACAAAGAAACCACAAAATCAATCCAGGTAATAAAGGAAGAGATAGACATCTCCTAAAAAAATTAGAACTCATGGAAATAAAAAAATTCACTTAAGGAATTTCAAAATACTATTTAAAGCCTTGATATTAGTCTATATAAGTCAGGATAAAGAATTTCAGAGTTTAAGGCCTGGTCTTTCAAATTGACCCAAGCAGCAAAAAATAAAGAAAACAGAATTTTTAAAATGAAACAAAGCATTCAAGATATATGGGATTATGTAAATTGACAGTCTCTGATTTATAGACATTCTTGAGAGGGAAGAAGAAAAAGCAAAAAATTGGGAAAACATATTTGAGGGAATAATGCAGGAAATTTCCCTGATCTTGCTGGAAATGTAGACATATAGATACAAAATTTCAGAGAACACCTGGAAGATACTGCACAGATCATCACCAACGCATGTATTCATCAACTAACCAAAATCAGCGTGAAATCACAAATCTTTTTTTTTTTTTTTTTTTTTTTTTGAGGCGGAGTCTCGCTCTGTCGCCCGGACTGGAGTGCAGTGGCCGGATCTCAGCTCACTGCAAGCTCCGCCTCCTGGGTTTACGCCATTCTCCTGCCTCAGCCTCCCTAGTAGCTGGGACTACAGGCGCCCGCCACCTCGCCCGGCTAGTTTTGTATTTTAGTAGAGACGGGGTTTCACCGTGTTAGCCAGGATGGTCTCGATCTCCTGACCTCGTGATCCGCCCGTCTCGGCCTCCCAAAGTGCTGGGATTACAGGCTTGAGCCACCGCGCCCGGCCGAAATCACAAATCTTAAAGGCAGCTAGAATGACCAGGTACCGTGGCACTTTGGGAAGCTGAGACAAGTGAATCACTTGAGCTCAGGAGTTCAAGACTAGCCTGGGCAACATGACTAGACTCCATCTTTACTTTATATATATACACATATATGTATATATATATGTGTGTGTGTGTGTGTGTGTGTGTGTGTGTGTGTGTGTGTGTATAACCTGTAGTTGCAGCTATTTGGGAGCACTGAGGTGGAAGAATCACCTGAGCCTGGGAGGTGGAGGTTGCAGTGACTCGGGTTTGCACCACTGCAGTCCAGCCTGGGTGACAAAGTGAGACAGCTATAGAGAAGTGTAAATTTTATATAAAAGGAATTCCATCAGACTAACAGCGGACTTCTCAGCATAACCTTATAAACCAGAAAAGACTGGGAGCCTATTTTTAGTCTCCTTAAAGGGAAAAAACAATGTCAGCAAAGAATTTTATATTCCGTCAAACTAAGCTTCAAAATAAAAGAGAAATAAAGTTTTACCAGACAAGCAAATGCTAAGGGAATTCATTACCACTAGACAGATCCTACAAGAAATGGTCAAAGGTGTTCTAAATATGGAAACAAAAAGATGAAACTCGCTATCATAAAAAGACAGGTAAATACAAAGCTCACACATTCTATAAAGCAATTACACAATTGAGACTTCAAGGCAACTATTTACCAACACTATGAAAGGAAAAAACCTCATGTGTCAATATTCATCATGAATATAAATGGGCTAAATACTTAAAAGATAGTGGGAAATGGATACTAAAAAATAAAAGTCAAACATGTTCTGCCTATAGAGACCTACCTAATGGCTAAAGGCACGCACAGGTTCAAAGTAAAGGAGTCCAAGAAGATACACATGCAAACAGAAAACAAAAGCAAGCAGAAGTAGCCATTATTTTATCAGACAAAACAGACTAAGTCAACAACAGTAAAAAATGACAAAGGAAGAGATTATATAATGATAAAGGGTTCAATAAAACAAGATTTAACTATCCTAAATATGTATTCACCCAAGACTGCAGCACTCACATTTATAAAATAAATACTACAGACCTAAGAAAACAGATTGACAGCAAGACAATAAAAGTGGGAAAATTCCATATACCTCACTGTCAACACTGGACAGATCAATGAGGAAGAAAATCAACATAGAAGGCTGGGCATGGTATCTTATGCCTTATTCCCAGCACTTTGAGAGGCTGAGGTGGGTGAATCACTTGAGACCGGGAGACTGAAACCAGCCTGACCAATATGGTAAAACCCCTGACTCTAATAAAAATACAAAAATTAGCTGAAAGTGGTGGTGCTTACCCATAATTCCAGCTACTCGGGAGGCTGAGGCATGAGAATTGTTTGAACCTGAGAGGTAGAGGCCACAGTGAGCCAAGATCATGCCACTGCATTCCAGCCTTGGCAACAGAACGTGAGATTGTCTCAGAAAAAGAAAGAGAGAAAAAAAAGGAAATCAACAACGGAAATTTGAACTTAAACTGGAATGTAGTCCAAATAAGCATAATAGGCAATTTTAGAACATTCTACCCAGCAACATCAGCATGTACATTTTTCTTATTTGTACATGGAATATTCTCCAAAATTGACCATATGCTTGATCATAAAGCAAGTTACAATAAATTTAAAAAATCAAAATTTTATCATGTATGTCTTCTTAGACCATAGTGGAATAAGAGTAGAAATTAATACCAAGAGGCACTATCAAAACTACATAGGTGCATAAAAACTAAATATGTACTTGTATAGTTTTAATAGTTCCTCTTGGTATTAATTTGTGAATGAGTTAGTGGTTTTGGGGTAAACAATGAAATTAAGGCAGAAATAAAAAAAATAATGAAAATAGAGACACAACACACCAAAATCTCTGGGATACTAAAAAAGCAGAGCTAAGAGGAAAGTTTACAGCCTTCCATACAAAAGATTATCATCTCAAATTAACAACCTAAATTCACACTCAAGGAACTGGAAACACAAGAATACCAAGAATAAGAAAACAAGAACAGCCAAATAAATTACAAAGATCACACAAACTAATGTCTATTAAAGCAAGAAAGATACAAAGTATATAAAAAAAAAAACGTTGTTTCTTAGAAAGGATAAACAAAGACAAATTGGAATCTGTTAGCTAGATTCCAACCAAGAAAAAAAAGAGAGGATTTAAATAGTACAATCAGAAATGATAAAGGTGACATTACAATTGACACCACAGAAATACAAGTGATCAGCAGAGACAACTATGAATGTCTCTTTTCACACAAATTTAAAAATCTAGAGGAATTGGATAGATTCACAGAAACAAACAATCTCTCAAGATTTAACCAGGAAGAAATAGAAATCCTGAGCAAACCACTAATTACTTATAAAATCAAATAAGTAATAAAGGATCTTTCAACAAACAAAAGCCCAGGACCAGATGGATTTACAACCAAATCTTACCAGGCCTACAAGAAAGAACTGGTACCAATCTTACTGAATTTATTCTAAAATTTGAGGAAGAAGGCTTCCTCCCTAACTTATTTCTATTAAACCAATATCACCTTGATTCCAAATCAGGCAAGTGCATTACAAAAACAGAAAACTACAGGTGAATATCCCTGATGAACACAGATGCAAAGATCCTCAATAAAATATTAGCAAACTGAATTCAAGAGAACATCAAAAAGATAATTCATCATAACTGAGTCGGTTTTATTCCAAGGATGCAAGAATGGTTCAACATCTGCAAATGAATAAATGTGATTTGCCATATTAAACACAATTAAAAAACAAAAAACATATGATTATCTTAATAGGTGCAGAAAAATCATTCAATAAAATCCAAGAGCCCTTCATGATAAAAACCATCATCAAACTAAGCACCTAAGGAACATACCTCAAAATAATACGAGCTATACATGACATACTCATAGCCAACGTTATACTGAACGGGGAAAGGTGAAAAGCATTTCCCCTAAGAACTGGAGCAAGACAAGGATGTCCACTCTCTCTCCTCCTATTAAACATCATACTGGAAGTCCTAGCCACAGCAATCAAGCAAGAGAAATAAAGGACATCAAATTGGAAAGAAGAAGTCAAATTATCTGTTTGCTGATGACATGATAATATGACTAGAAAACCCTACAGATTTCTCCAAAATTCTCCTATTCTTGGCAATTGACTTGAGTACAGTTTTAGGACACAAAATCAATGTGCGACACTTAGTACCATTTCTATACACCAGTAATGTTCAAAGTGAGAAGCTGAGAACCAAATCAAGATTGCCACAAAAA
>NW_016829348.1:539596-546306 GCF_001698545.2 Rhinopithecus bieti | reverse complement strand
ANAAAAAAAAAAAAAAACCTAGGAATACATTTAACCAAAAAAGTGAAATATTTCTACTAGCAAAACTAGAAAACACTAATGAGAGAAATTATAGATGACACAAATAAATGGAAAACATTTCAGGTTAATGGATTAGAAATATCATTATTGTTAAAATAAACATACTGCCCAAAGCAATGTATAAATTTAATGCAATTCTTATCAAATTACCAACATCATTTTTTACAGATTAGAGAAAACAATTCTAAAGTTCATATAGAACTGAAAAACACTCCAAATTTCTAGAGTAATCTTAAGCAAAAGGAACAAATCTGAAAATATCACATTACCTGACTTCAAATTATGCTGTAAGGCTATAACAACCAAATCAGCATGGTAATGGTATAAACATAGACATATAGATGAATAGAAAATAGAGAACCCAGAAATGAAGTCATACGCCTACTACCAACTGATCTTTGACAAAACCAAAGAAAAATAAACAATGTGGAAAGGACACCATATTCAATAAATGGTGCTGAAAAAAATTGGTTAGCTATACACAGACGAATGAAACTGGACTTCTATCTCTCACCATATACAAAAATTAACACAAAGTTGATTCAAGACTTAAGCATCAGACCTGAAACTATAAAAATCCTAGAAGGAAATATAGGAAAAGCTTTTCTAGACATTGGTCTAGGCAAAAAACTTATTACAAAACCCCAAAAGCAAATGCAATAAAACAAAATAGAGAAATGGAATTTAATTAAACTGAAAAAAGTTATTAAAAACCGGACAAAGGACATTAATAGATATTCCTTAAAAGAAGGCATGCAAGTGGCCAAGAAACGTTTAAAAAAGGTGAATATAACCAACCATCAGAGAAATGCAAATTAAAACCACAATGAGATGTCATCTTACACCAGTCACAATGGTTACTGTTAAAACATCGAAAACCAAGAAATGTTAGTGTGGATGCAAAGAAAAGAGAAAACTTATACACTATCAGTGGGAATGTAAATTAGTTCACTTCTGTAGAAAACGGTATGGAAAGAACTAAAAATAAAACTGCCATTCAACCCATGACTCCCACTACCAAGCATCTATCCAAAGAAAAAGAAATTATTATATAAAAAGATGCCTGTATGTCACACACATGTTTATTACAGCACTATACACAATAACAAGTCATAGAACTAGCCTGTCTCCATGGCTGGACATGGTATCCACATTAATAGTTGACTGGATGAAGAAAATGTACTACATGTACAGCATGGCATACCATGCTACATGACATGCCATATTGCATGGTATGGCATGCACCATGGTATGCTATACAGTCATAAAAAAGAATGAAATCATGTCTTTTGCAGCAACATGGATGAAGCTGGAGGTCATAATTCTTAGTTATATAACTCAGAAAGAGAAAATTAAATACCACATGTTCTTATTATGAATGAGACATACACAATAGGTCCACATGCACATAAAAATGGAAATAGTAGACCCTGGGGATTCCAAAAGAGGGTAGGTAGAGAGGGGGATGAGGAATGAAAATTTACCTGTTCAGTACTATGTTCACTATTTGGGTGATGGGTACACTAGGAAACCCAATCCACAATTATGCAATATATCCATGTAACAAATGTCCACATGTCCCTTCTGGATCTAAATTTTTTAAAAATCATAGAGATATGCTGTAATTACATTAATAAGCCAGATATCCTTTCTAATTTAGAGGTATCTGAGTAATTCAGTTAGCGTCAGCATTGTTTTACTAGCATTTTACCAGAACAAAGTTATGTAAATACTTTTCAGAATAGTTCAGCTCCAAGAAAATTAACCCTACTTCTATATAGTCTATTTCAGGACATCTGTTTTCTCACTTTCAATCTCATTGTCAATAAATGGTATATTTTGACTGCTGTGGCCTGAATGCTTGTGCTTAACCCAAAATTAACATGTTAAAGCCTAATCACCTGTAATGAAAATATAAGACTTTTCAAGGAGGCCAAAGAGGAGAAACTGATTCTAGTCAAATGACACAGATTGTTCAAACACCTGGACGTGATGAGTAACACATTCAGAAACTGGGTCAGGTATTTTCAAATAATAAACCAGTAAAAAGTTAGCATAGAAATGCCTATGATGTAAACTGCTGTATAGAGTTTGGTTCTATCTAGAGACAAGGGATTGTTGGAGAACTTTAATCGGTAGAGTGGGTTTTGTTTTTTGAATGTTTATGAAATTTGTAGTTCAGATGGAAACATTCACATGTAAAGTCAATATCCAATATACAGAAATAAAGAAAAGCTAAATTCTATGATCTGATATTTTCTGTGCTGAGTAATTTGGAAAAACTTTCTTCAATTTGTCTTGGATGTTAGCAGAGATCTCTAGGTCTTTCCTTAATCCCAGATATTGGGAAAAACTATTTCAAGATTATGTCGAGTTAAAATTCTTTGTCAAGTCCCAGCCTGTATACCTACCTGTCCCTCCTGAGCTCCTCCCTTATCCCATCTCCTTGGTCGCACACATGTATACTGATTCTGCATTAGCATCTTCTGGGACAAGCATTGTATGATGCCTGAAGACCACGGCATGTGTTACCTTGGGGTTAATATTTCCCCCATCCTATTTCAATTTCTCAAACTCTGAAGGCTCCTGTGCTTTATGGAGCTTATGATGTTTGTATTAATTTTACAAAGTGAAAATGAACACAGAAGATAGTTTGATAAATTCTTATTAGTTTAGAAGTAGATTTCTTCACATATGCCATACAAATTGACATAAAAAATAACATCACCAACCGTATATTCCATATACATCACAAAACTATTTGCATAGCTCAGAAAAAGGCTTATAGTTAGAATTTCTTCTCACTGTAGGATAGTGTATAGATAATATAGATTTGTTGTCCTTTTCCTTCTCACTAACTGTACCAAAATATCCAAACTAAGCTTAATTTTATCTATCTATCCCTGTCATCTGTCAATCATCCATTATTTATCTGTCTCTCCCCCTTTTCTCCGACCCTTGTTCCTAATACAATGTATACTAGCTTCCAAACATGTCCCTCCTGTGTTGCTTGAAGATGTCTTATCTGACCCCAATGAGAACTTTCAGGTTAATTTAGCTTGAAGCAGCTACAATGTTCCATTTTCTAACAGACTCTTTCATCAGGCATTGTAATGTATTACAGATAACATGTCTCTGTGATATTTCTGTTCATCGTAGGCAAACTTCTGCTTACACTGGTGTTGCATCTTTTTCACTCCCATATTTTGTTGAGCAGGAGGAAGTATTACAGCTTTTTTATTCTCCCAGTTTGGCAAATTTTGAGTTCTTGTTTTACGACCAAGAGTAATGAAATACGCAGATGCCTGAGAGTGAGTAAGACATAGTAGAATTTTGAGTAACAGTAAGAAAGCTCTCAGCAGAGAGAAGGAGGCCTGGAAATGGATTGCCAGCTGTGAGGCCGAGTCTGGAATATTTATGGGCTTAGAATAGGGAAATGTGTGCTGACTGGTTTATAAGTAGGCTTGGAAAAAGCACCATTCATAAAGAGGTACAAGAGTGCAAGGAACCAATCAGAGACTGAAGTGAAGGCTTGACCTGGGATCAGTCAGGGACTGAGTACACCAAACGGGAATGGAAGTTCTCACTCCAGCCTGTGGACTCTATCCCGAACTGGTAGTTGGGTGTTCAGGTTTCAGACTATCCTTGGCTTGAAGGTCTAGTTTCACTGGGGACCCATGCCTGTCTGCCTAGGAATTTGTCTGCCTCCTACTTGTATTACTGATATGGTTGAGTTTTTCTGTTTGCATGTTTGTTTTGTTTTCATTTTCCTTTGAATCAAGCGCTGGCACTTCCACTGGGGATCACCAGCACCCTGACATGTTGGAGATTTTATGCAACAAAGTGGTAAAGCCTATGAAGTACTTAATGTGTACAATGTGATATGCTTCCTACGGAAGTCAATCAATTTTATTTTTCTATGATTTTACATTGTAATTTACTGCAGTAATACCGAAACACAAAGCTTTTAAGAAAAAAGGCTATTGGGAAAGCCACAGGATGGTAGATGGAAAGGAAAATCCTAGTGATATGTTCCAAATGCTTCATTCCTAATCACTAAAACCTTCCTGTGAGTGAATGAGACTTTGTTATTGACCACATGTGAATCTTAGGAGAAATTTTCTCCAGGAAACTCTTGAGTCTTATCTTAATTAGCTCTGGCAGATCTTCCCTATCAGCTCACTGGACATTGTCAAATATGATTGAAGCTCAGCACTGACATCACCAAAGGTCAAGCTGGAAGTATTCCCTGAATTTCAGGGAAGACTCCCCTCAAAATAGTGTTGCATTCTACCATATGCTTGTTCCTTGCCAACTATAACTTGTGACTTCCGTTTTATATTTTCTCACTTAACATTGATGAACTAAATGTTTTCCTGCTGGAGTTACGCCTAGTTATCCAAAGATGAGACAAAACCAATCCAACAGTGGTGCATGACTATGCACACACAGAGAAATATGGTGTTAGGGAGGAGGGACCCCGCATGGGTGCATGAGCTTTTTAAGTTATACATTTGTACTAGTATAGTGAAACAGTTCCATCCTCAACAATGAATTCATATTTATCTTATCTAAAATCACTGTAGAAAAGAAAATTTTCTAGTTTGAAATGTGAAGTAGAACTGTATTTTCCAGAAATATTAAGAATGTCTTCAAGAATTCTCTTTTCTTTAAATGAGTTCTTAATGTGGTGTTTATTAGAAAATTTGCAGAATATTCTTTTCTACTTGGGCATTCCAAAATATTTAATATATGGGCGGTTACCTATGAAAAAGCTAGTATTGTCTTCACTTATAGTTTGAAAGTAATGGCAAAAAACACAAGTACTTTTGCAACAACCTAATACAATATGGAACTGTAGTTCTTCGTTGTTAGTTTAAGTGAATTCAAGAAGCTTTGGGTTAAAGCAAAGCTTCCCACATATAGAACTAACAATGATATATGCTAAATTGCTAGATATATGTAAATTTAATTTAACAAAGCAATAGAATAATTTAAAATGGGAGAAAAAAATAAAACTGCTTTCTACAAACATAAGCTTCTACCTAAATCCTGTTGGAAATGTGCTTAACATTACTGTCTAGACACTGAGATCCAGCATTCATAAGATAAATAAGAAAACATGGATTTAATATTATGGAATAAGCAGAGAAAAAAATAAAATTCAAACATGAAAATACGGAAAAAATGAATAAGTAAGAAAACATCAAACTGATTTTAGAATGAGTAGAAAGAAAATATACAAATAAAAATGTATAATACAATGACATTAAAATGATAAATTATGCAAAGAAAGCTTTTAAAAGGAGAAGGCTTAAAACAGAGAAGTCTAGTTGTTAAGAAGAAAATATCCGCCGGGCATGGTGGCTCACGCCTGTAATCCCAGCACTTTGGGAGGCCAAGGCAGGCAGATCACAAGGTGAGGAGATCGAGACCATCCTGGCTAACAAGGTGAAATCCCATCTCTACTAAAAAAAATACAAAAAAATTGGCCAGGCGTGGTGGCAAGCGTCTGTAGTCCCAGCTACTCGGGAGCCTGAGGCACAAGAATGGCATGAACCCAGGAGGCAGAGCTTGCAGTGAGCCGAGATCACACCACTGTATTCCATTCTGGGCTACAGACCAAGACTCCATCTCAAAAAAAAATAAAAAATTAAAATAAATAAATAAATAAATAAAAAATAAATAAAAGAAGAAGAAGAAAATATCCCAATCAAGATTTCCAAATGAACATTGTATAGCAGAATCAAACTAGTGCTTCTTTCTCAGCCCATACAAGACTTTTTCACCATACAATATACACATGTATATATATATATTTTTATTGTCATAAATATGAAAGAATGTTAACACTGTGTTTTTCTGCAAGTGCTGTATTTTCAGTAAAGTACTAAATCGTATTCGTTATTATAAAAATATAAGTGATTCTAGTCAAGAATTTACAATAAAAGTAGAATAAAATATTTCAACCGAATGCCTATGGTCATTAATCTCTGACAAGCTGAAAGGACAAAAAATTATCTTGCCTCAAAATACACTTTATTTATCAGTATGCCCGTTCAGTTCACAGTAGATAGGCTCAGCAGGGCCACTTTAATCCTCTATTTGAATGCCGATTTCTAGAAGTCAGATTTAGAATATATCAGGGATGCTAATGTTCTCTATTTAAATATCACCTTATATTCTGAAGTCCCCTTACGGTTTTGACTCCTGTGAATGGAACAGTCTCTTTACTATGACTTTGAAAATAATTCCTGAGATAAACATCTCCAAGCTATGCTTTAAAATTCATGTTTGAAGACTTACCAGTGGTTTTTATCTAATAACATATTTGAAACACAAATTATCTTCATTTGAAAAAATATGTTTTTTCTGTATTTTCTAGATAGGTTAAATAGAAAACACAAAAATATTGTAATTGCCTTTCCAACTGTCTTTGCTAGTTTTTCATTTGATAGACTTTTCCCCCTATAATTCCTCAAGATAATACTTGAAATTAGATAAAGAAAAAAACTTAATTTCCAATGTAATGCGTTGCTTATATATTCTATCACAAAGCTATTTGTATATATTCACCCTATCTAGTCTCAATTAAAAAGCATGAGGTAAACAAATATCCTTTTCTAAAATGTCCTGCAGAGAAGACAAGA
>NW_016829348.1:524377-536851 GCF_001698545.2 Rhinopithecus bieti | reverse complement strand
AATAAATAAATAAAAAATAAATAAAAGAAGAAGAAGAAAATATCCCAATCAAGATTTCCAAATGAACATTGTATAGCAGAATCAAACTAGTGCTTCTTTCTCAGCCCATACAAGACTTTTCACCATACAATATACACATGTATATATATATATTTTATTGTCATAAATATGAAAGAATGTTAACACTGTGTTTTCTGCAAGTGCTGTATTTTCAGTAAAGTACTAAATCGTATTCGTTATTATAAAATATAAGTGATTCTAGTCAAGAATTTACAATAAAAGTAGAATAAAATATTTCAACCGAATGCCTATGGTCATTAATCTCTGACAAGCTGAAAGGACAAAAAATTATCTTGCCTCAAAATACACTTTATTTATCAGTATGCCCGTTCAGTTCACAGTAGATAGGCTCAGCAGGGCCACTTTAATCCTCTATTTGAATGCCGATTTCTAGAAGTCAGATTTAGAATATATCAGGGATGCTAATGTTCTCTATTTAAATATCACCTTATATTCTGAAGTCCCCTTACGGTTTTGACTCCTGTGAATGGAACAGTCTCTTTACTATGACTTTGAAAATAATTCCTGAGATAAACATCTCCAAGCTATACTTTAAAATTCATGTTTGAAGACTTACCAGTGGTTTTATCTAATAACATATTTGAAACACAAATTATCTTCATTTGAAAAAATATGTTTTTTCTGTATTTTCTAGATAGGTTAAATAGAAAACACAAAATATTGTAATTGCCTTTCCAACTGTCTTTGCTAGTTTTCATTTGATAGACTTTTCCCCTATAATTCCTCAAGATAATACTTGAAATTAGATAAAGAAAAAACCTTAATTTCCAATGTAATGCGTTGCTTATATATTCTATCACAAAGCTATTTGTATATATTCACCCTATCTAGTCTCAATTAAAAAGCATGAGGTAAACAAATATCCTTTTCTAAAATGTCCTGCAGAGAAGACAAGATGCACTTTTTAAGGTTTCAAGCCAGCCACAATGCTCCAATCAATAAATCGAGAGGTCTCTTATACGCTTCATCTTCATTTTAGTATTTCCCTTCTCCCACTTTTCCACTTTGTGATATTTCCTTTAAAATGATATTAGTTGATTTTTGCTAATTAATCAGGAGTTACTGGGGAACAGCATTCAAGTGACTGAATACAGGTAGCAGCTAATAAACCTTAATGTGTCATTTTGAGAGATCCTGTGTGAAATCCTCAATGATATAGGAAAGAAATATAATTCTGAAAGCTCTAACAAGGACCAAAGTAAATATATTGGTGTTTGTTATGAGGTGACTCGTGTTCCTCAAAAAGCTATATTGTCATTCTAAGTCCCGTATTTATGAATATGACCTTATTTGAAAATAGCATCTTTGTATATGTAATCAAGTTAAGATGAAGTCATTCCTGACTAGTATAGATTATAGCCCAATAAGACTGATGGCCTTATCAATAGGATGAAGAGAAGAGACACAAACATACAGACAAGAGTCCCATGTGAAGACCGAGGCAGAGATTGGAGTGATTAGTCTATAAGTCAAGAATTTTAGGCAACCACCAGAAGCTGGGAGAAAGAAATGAAACAGATTCCTCCTGTGAGCAGATGAAAGGAACTAGCCCTGTCAACATCTTGAGTTTAGACTCCTAGTCTCCAGAAAGGTTGAGATAATAAATGATGTTGTTTTAAGCCATGAAGTTTGTAGTAATTTGTCACAGCAGACCCAGGAAACTAATAGAATATTTCTATTTGGTATCCTCCAAAGAGCATCACTTAATGTATACTTCTGCTCTATGGAAGACCCCTAGAAAAACAGTAAAGATACATTTTCACAAAGTTGCTGATCTTTAAGGTCAATAAATGGGAAGAATGTTAACAAAGTAAAAGTTCCTGAAAGAAGCAGAGTGTGTATTCCAATTTACCATCTCATAAATTATTATTTTGATGACCATGCTATTCCTCCATGTGGCAATATAAGCCTATGCCAGTCTAGCACCTCTCTTAGTACTTCTATATGTGAAGTCTTGATTAAAATGATTTTAAAGGAAAGGTAGTCACACTTAAATCGAAAACTGGATTTGCACAGTTCAAAGATGAGCTGTCATTGGAAAAATTAGCAGATGGAAGTTACCCAGGAGTTGAGAACTCCATGTTTAGTCTTGGGCTCTTCTAATCAACTAGATGTATGCAAATCTGTTTAAGTTTTCTAAGCCTAGGTTTCCTCATCTGTAAAATGAAAGTCAGCCAGGATACATTGGGTGTCTATGTGCAGCCTAAACTGCTGGCAGTAACCAACCTACTTTAGATATATATTCTTCTTCAATTTTATTTCAAGCCAGAAAAACAGGAAACAGTTTATCTTGACTTAACACTGGAAAGGCAGTTACTTACAGCTTACTTTAAACAAGGTACAATACAAGAATAGTTATTGATACTACATTAAGACTTTATTTAACTTCATCAATTACCACGTTATTTCCCTCTCCTTTAAACCCTAAATTTACTTTTATCTACATACCCTTTTTATTATTATGTTATCTTCTTTAGCTATTTTTCAGGTCCTGTGATGCCACTTTTCATTGTTTCCACGTACTACTAGAGTTATTTTTCACTTTGAAGAGTTATCTTTCATTTTGAAGAGACAAGAGACTTCCAATCTTCTCTTCAGACTATTTTTCTAAGAGTCTATTTTGGGTTTCTGTGATGTCGAATTTCCTTTTATGCTTTCTATTCTGCTACCAGAACATATGTCTTAACTACCCAACATCCTCCAATTTTAAAAACTGACTCAAGTATACACATTATGTGACACTCTCTAAGATAGCATAGCTCCTTTAAGAAGAAGAATATCCACTTGAAAGAAGTATTTAATGTTACAGTTTAACATCAAGGTCAGGGAGTGGAGGGAAAGTAAAGCAAAAAACTTACACCGAATACCACATATTGCTTTTTCTTATATTCATTTCCCTCCAGTTTGAAACTAGAATTAAAACGTAAGTGAACACTGAGATTAGCAGTTTGTCAGGATTCTAAATCTAGGTATTACTGTATGCTCTAAATTACTTTTTGATTATTATTTAGACAAGAAGTTTGCTGATCCTTTTAATCTTTTTTTTTTTTTTGTATGTGTCACTCTTAAAAGATTTTCTAAACTTTTTTATTTCTTAGATCTTCCGGTGGGACAAAGTCTAGTATCTGCAGGACTCTGGGAGACTTTAAGGTATAAAAGATGCCGTTCCTCATTGCCACTTTGCTCCTTTGGCCTCTATCTACCAGATTGTGTAGTCAAACTGTAAGAATCTTTAAAAATACATAAAAATTTAAAAAGTCAGAATGATTTACCGATTACAGGAACAAAGTTTAAATTTCTAAGCAACTTGAACTTTTCACTGAATATTCCTCAGGAGAGAACTCTCAAGACATGCTTGTATCCCCCGTGTATTTCCAGGGCAAGGTTTCCTTTTCTCTTTACCTTGTTAATTTTCTCTCAAGTTCAAGTTGTCTGTTCCATTTCCATTGGCAAACTTCATTCCAATTTATGTGTGAGACACTGAACACTTTCTTTTCCTTAAAAGAATCTGTCTATTTTATTTTATTATTATTATTATTGTTATTATTATACTTTAAGTTCTAGGGTATATGTGCACAACGTGCAGGTTTGTTACATATGTATACATGTGCCATGTTGGTGTGCTGCACCCATTAACTAGTCATTTACTATCTATTTTCTTGGGAATAGAGATTCTTTTCTTACTCAATTCTATGTCTTGTGATCTTATACATGCCCAGGGTTTCAGCCAAAATAATACAGTTTGTTGCAGCTGTGTTTCACTCTTATGGAGGAGATGGCTCTAGCCCTGTGAGCAAAGATGAATGAAGCATTCCAGCTTTTATATATATATATATATATTTATATATATATATACACATATGAAATACACACACACACACACTCATTTCTACCAGTAAAGCAGCATGCTT
The DNA here is from genome assembly GCF_001698545.2 of Rhinopithecus bieti. Taxonomy (NCBI): domain Eukaryota; kingdom Metazoa; phylum Chordata; class Mammalia; order Primates; family Cercopithecidae; genus Rhinopithecus; species Rhinopithecus bieti. Next base: position 532,859 of record NW_016829348.1, on the reverse strand, counting down.
TCAAGTTATTTGAGATGTCAACCAATAATTTAAGTTCCTCTCCTATGTTAAATAGGACGGTTTTGCCCTAAGTAACAGAAGATCTGACTCGAAGTGGCTTAAAGAATATGTACACTCTTATAACAGAAAGCCCCAAGATAGTCAAGTTTTAGATTAAGTTGTTTAAGTGACTTCATGAGGCCATCAAAGATATGGATTCTTTCCATTCTCTTGTAGTGTCCTTCTCAATTTTGTTTCATATTCTGCTGTGGAGCAATTCCAGGCATTATATATAGCTCTAAATGTATCCTGAAAAAGACAGAAACCTTCTCTTCATGCAGCAAAATCTTTTCCAGAAGACACCTTGTAGCAGCCTTCTCTCATGAATTATTGGTTACAAATAGGTCACATGTCCATTTTGAACCAAACACAAATTAGGGGAATTTGCTTCATATTGGATCAATCAGTCTCCATCTGGGGTGAGTTGAGGGGACCAGCTTCCCCGAGACACAAGGTGAGCAAACTTGAGGCTTCACTGGAGGGATAAAAGATGAGAGGATTAGATCATAAGTGACCTTAGATAACTGCCTTAAGGATCACTTTTCTTTTTCTTTCATTTTTTTTCTTTTTATTCTCTCTCTTTCTTAGAAGTAATAATCCTTTCTAAATTTCTAAAATCACAAGGATAAGGTATCAGCTTACCTTAAATTTTCAACTTGGTAATTTCCACATTTAGGAGAATGTGTGCAGGAAACCAGGCCCAAAATGATGTCCTCAGCATACTAGGAGCCTGTCTCTCTATGTTCACAGGCCTCTCAAAATGACCCAGCCATCCCATGACTGGGTATACACCCAAAGGATTATAAATGATGTTGCTATAAAGACACATGCACACATATGTTTATTGCAGTACTGTTCACAATAGCAAAGACTTGGAACCAACCCAAATGTCCATCAGTGACAGACTGGATTAAGAAAATGTGGCACATATACACCATGGAATACTATGCAGCCAAAAAAAGGATGAGTTCATGTCCTTTGTAGGGACATGGATGCAGCTGGAAACCATCATTCTCAGCAAACTATCACAAGAACAGAAAACCAAACACCACATATTCTCACTCATAGGTGGGAACTGAACAATGAGAACACTTGGACACAGGAAGGGGAACATCACACACCAGGGCCTGTTGTGGGGTGGGGGTACGGGGGTGGGATAGCATTAGGAGATATACCTAATGTAAATGACGAGTTAATGGGTGTAGCACACCAACATGGCACATGTATACATATGTAACAAACCTGCACGTTGTGCACATGTACCCTAGAACATAAAGTATAATTAAATAAAAGAAAAAGAAATGATAGTCTTTTCTAAATTTCTAAACTCACCACAAGTATAAGGTACCAGCTTACCTTTAATTTTCAACTTGGTGATTTCCACATTTAGGAGAATGTGTGAAGGAAACAGGCCCAAAATGATGTCCTCAGCATATTAGGAGCCCATCTCTCTAGGTTCACAGGTCTCTCAAAAGTTCAAAGAGATATTGGAAAAATATATTATTGTATTATTTGAGAAGAGATATTTGAGAATCTGAATCAGATAAATAGTCCTTACTTTAGCCTAATTAAATCAGTTTTCTCTCATAGCATGAGGGCTCCTGGCTTATTTCAACCTTTCAAGCTAAAATAATATTTACTCAGGGCTTTGTGGGTTTGAAGGTCTCTGCTTCCCCATTCAAGTGTGGAAGCCATGCCTTCAGTCTCCTTTGATCAGTGTCCCGAAGACTGAGCAAGGCATTTGAAAATCCCATCCAGCATATTCATTTCTAGTTTTCCTTCAAATCTTACTGCCTAGATTCAAAACTGGAAATCTATTCTTGTCTTCAATTTCCTCAGTGACTAATACCTAATATTTTGCATCCTCTTTATACTCAAGCTTTATAAACAATTAGCATTCTTACACTGATCCCTGATTATTAGAAGCCTGTCACCTATATATTATCAGATCCAAGATCTGAAACTGGACTGTTTCTCTTTTTATCAGTTCTGGAACTCAACAATAGTGTTGTTTCTCTATAAATGGCATTGTGGAAACAATGAACAGAACCAATGAGTTTTCCAAGGATTACCTCTTAACTTATTTGCAATTTGAGTAATATGATTTGCTCTCCCATCTGCAGAAACTATACTAAGATCCATATATAGTTCTAGGTAATCTTGGTTATATATTGAATCTGTTGTCTTTAAAATTTTAATTTCTCACTTTAGCGTCTCTTCTTTAAATATTTTACTTTTCATTTTATCTGGTTGTCCTGTGCATCTCAAAATACCTACTGTGTGAATTAATCTGTTAGGGCTGCCATAAAAAATACTAGCATCTGGGTGACTATAAAACAACAATGTATTTTGTCAGAGTTCTAGAAGCTGGAGGTCCAAGATCAGGGTCCCAGCAAGGATGGTTTCTTCTGAGGCTGCTCTCCTTAGCGTGCAGTTGGCCACCTTCTCACTGTGCTCTTACATGGGCCTTCCTTTGTGCGTGTGCCCTCCTGGTGATGCCTTCTTCTTAAAGGGCACCAGTCACAATGGATTAGGGCTTCATGCTAATGACTTCAGTGTACCTTAATTACATCTTTAAAGGCCTTGTCTCCAAATGTTGTCATATTCCAAAGTACCGGATGTTATGACTTCAACATGAATTTTAGGGGAACACAATCCAATCCACAATGCTATGTAAAAATCAGTCTTGAATACTCACCTCAAATCTTTTTCCCTAGTTTTAGTGGCACCACTACCTATGTCAAGTTGCTCAGTCTCTGTACTCTTCTCTGAACCCTTGCCAGTAACTCTTCTTCTGCTTCCCTGATCCTAGCCTCTATAATCTCCTGTCTGGACTGTTGGTCTTGATGGCTCTCTTTTTGATTGACTAAACCCCACTATATTAGCTACATCTCTCTTTCTCATAGAATAGAAACTTAAATTTGCCTGTGGATATTGGCTTGAATTTCTTTGTCCCTTGGATTTGCTCCCCAAGTCCTTAAATGTGTAGATTATTCTAATAGATACTCTCTGCTCAGAAGTCTTTATAGCTAAGGGTTTTTTCCTGATCATTCTAACCAAAGTGTATCACCTCTTATTCTCCAATTTGCCTATTTTATTTCCTTCATTAAATACAACACTCTGTGAAAGTACCTTTTTTATTATTGATTTACTTATATTTTTTCTTCTCCTCTTTTTTTTTTTTTTTTTTTTTCCGAGATGGAGTTTTGCTCTTCTTGCTCAGGCTGGAGAGCAGTGGCGCCATCTCGGCCCACTGCAACCTCAGCCTCCCTGGTACAAGCGATTCTCCTGCCTCAGTCTCCTGAGTAGCTGGGATTACAGGCGCATGCCACCACGCCCAGACAGTTTTTCTGTATTTGTAGTAGAGACAGGGCTTCACCATGTTGGTTAGTCTGGTATCAAACTCCTGACCTCAGGTGATCTGCCTGCCTCAGCCTCCCAAATTGCTGGGATTACAGGTTTGAGCCACTGCGCCTGGTGCTTATATTTTTTTGAACCCACCCAAGTTGTATACTCCTTCAGAGCAAGTATCTTATCTCCTTATTCACAATTTGAACAGTGACTAAAACATAAAAGAAACTCAATAAATACTGATTTAATATATAAATGAAGAACATGACCTCAGGAATGACTCTTGTCCATATAACATACTATAATCTAACCAAATTACTCATTTCATGAAGGCTGTAGAAAAGAGAATTTCACAGGAGGCTTGCAACTGCTTCCCAGTGCTCCATTTCTAAACCTCCACTTGAAATTTAGACACGTTAAACTAGTTGTCCCAGGTTCACATATTAGTTGTGGAGACACGATCCCTCTCTAGCAAAACCAGCTCTGGACCCCGCATTTCTAACCGCCACACTCAAGATCTCTCCATTGGGCACAGAGAAGAAACATTTCTAGAATTTTTTTCTAAATTCCTTCCAAATCCTAAAAAATAAGTAAAAAAGTAAATAATACGTTATTATGTGAGATATTTTAAAAAATTGTTTTATGTAAATGTTTGGATTCATAAAATGACAATTGTTCTTCAAACAAATTCCAAGCACTAGGACAAAATAAACCACACTAAAATACTAGAATACCTAAGTATAAGAATACAAAGAACAACTTAGTAAGTAGGTTCGAAGAGTATCAGTTAAAGTTTCAAATGTTTTTCTGAACTTATAAAAATTAAGCTACAACAAAAGAGACTTTTCAACTACAAGAAGCTCTTGATCTCTGTATATTGCTTAGCTCTATCTAAATTAGGTTTACAAAGCATTAAGGAGTAATAAAGCATCCTTTTTTTCCATTATGAAAACTCAACTAGGATAGTAAGATGGTTAATTTTAGCAATTTATTTATTCTGCAATCCTAAAATATGGCTAATGTGGATATCACAGGGTTAGAAGTTGATTTTGATAACAATATGTAATGATTCTGTCAATAACACAAAGATTGTATTAAAATAGTCCCAAATCCACTTAACACTGAATAACTGAAGAGCAAGCATTAATCCTCTTTGGTATAACAGTCAGGAGTTTCATATATTGAAGCTTCTCAGTCGATCTTATTGCAAAGATATTTTTCTTACTTAGTTCACTTTCTCAAGAATGTTTAATCGGAACGACGACCTGGGTTTAAATTATCAATGTTCTCGAGAACATTTTAGATTATAAAATGCAAAATATTTAAAGACCTCACATAGATCTTTATGTAGATTTATATAAAATTAATGAAGAATTCTAATCAATGGCCTGGAAAGATTTTTTTTTTTTTTGACAAGGTCTCACTCAGTCGCCCAGACTGGAGTGCAGTGGTTGATCTTGACTCACTTCAGACTCATCCTCCTGGACTCAGGTGATCCTCCCACCTCAGCCTCCTGAGTAGCTGGGACTACAGACTCATGCCACCATGACTGGCTAGTATTTTGTATTTTTGTAAAGACGATGTTTCAACATGTTGCCCAGGCTGGTCTTGAACTCCCGGACTCAAGCAATCTGCCCACCTTGGCCTCCCAAATTGTTGGGGTTACAAGCGTGAACCACTGAGTCCAGCCTAGAAAGATAGATATTTAAAACTACAAATTTGTGATTACTTTTCAAACCCAGGGCTTCCTTTATCAAATGCTATAAATATTTCTATTACAATTTTGTCTATAACAAATAATTTAAAATCCCAAGACCTATTAATTCAAATATTTACTTATTTTCAAAGTGTGTAATAGCTTTTGTTCTTCTCTATTTATATTTTCTGCCAAATGGAATCTGAGTTGCAACGTAATATGTGTCATTTCATATGAACATTGGCTAAACTTGTTTATGCAAAAAAATTGTGATCTCATCATTCAAGGAAACCATCCATCCTCTTTAATAAAGCTCATTACCAAATTATAATTTTATATATACTCTGTTTCAGTATGAAGCAAGAGATGTGGGACCCCACAAAAATAGACTTTCAAAATTTTATTCATCTTGATTTTCCTTTATCTAGAATGTGATGAAAGTCTCTGCATGATAAGTATGTGTTAAGGAAATGAAAGTAAATACAAATGTGTATATATATGCACATACACACATGATATGTTAGAGAACCTATGACTTGTTAATGTAAATGCAGCTATATTTAAAATACTATAGAGGCTATTGTCTCACCTCTATTAAATATCTTTAAGCAATGATCATGTCCAAATATTGTAAATATAAATATATTAAGTATTATTTATAGGAAGCAAGAATTTATCTTCAAGACCAAAAAGCCTTCAGAAACATGTTGTTAGACAAAAATAGAACTATTTTTTTCCAGCAACAGTTTCCTTGATCACTAATCTAAGAAAATAATAGCCATCACCATTCTGTCATATCTTAGAACAAACTAATACATTTATGTTTAAACTTCAGAGATCCAAATTGACAATAATATATTTCCATTTTACAGTTTTAAAATTGATTACTTATATTTCCTGTTGTTTATTTTTTAGCAAAATACTCACAATTAGATCTATAAACTGAGTTTTTAAACATGTAAATGCAGAAGAACCTCATTTACTGTAATCATACACAATATAAAAAATATACATAATATTTGACTTTTTCTCTTGTAATATTCAATTTATCTCTAGGTAATAAGTCACCAACAGGTGGACCCAGGAAAAGAAAGGACACTTCAGAATTTACAGAGAAATTTTATCTCAAAGTGCATAAATACATAAAATCCTAAGTAACACAAGTTATTAGGGAAATTATTTAATTTTGAATCTTTATCTTCATACTCATCATGGCTAAGGTTTAAGTGCTGTTGCAGAAGGAATATTGTCTTCTCCCAAAATTTATTTTCCTAAGCCCCAACCCCAAATATGATAGTAATAATGGAATTAAGATGTGGGGATTTTAGAAGTGACTCAATTTGTTAAGGTCAAAAAGGTGGAGCTCCATAATGAAATTAATTATCCTAAAAAGAAAGGAAGAAATATCAGAACTTTCTCACTCCATCATATGAGAATGTAGCTAGAAGGTACCCAGAATAGTAAATGTCTGTGGTTTCAGCCATCCAGCCTATGGTATTTTGTATAGCAGCCTGAGCAGACTAAAACAAGTATCTATAATAAATTCACACTTGACATTCCTCATCAATAGACTAGATAATGCCTCATAGCTAGCCTCTATGAGGTCAGAGATTCATGTCTTTTTTTTTTTTTCTGATCCCCACCTTCTTCCTGAAATAATATCTGGCACATATGAAGACTTGAATAAATATATGCAGAGAAAAGAACAAACACAGCTAAATAAACTGACGTTCACATAAAATTAAACAAAGTACAATTATATGAGGCCAAGAGATGAATAATGGAAATCTACTGTGCATACAACACACTTCAGCAAGGCCATGATGAATGAATTTTGATAGTGAAAAAAAGAGAAAAGCAATTTTAACAGGAGGAAACATAAAGAACAGTCATGCAGTTATTGAACACCAAGGATGTGTATGAGATATTAACAGGTCCTTATTACCAGATTGTACAGTGCACAAAGGGAGATATAGTGGTAAAGTGGGAAACTGGAAAAGGATAGGAAAGATTATTTCAATGCTCCAATGAGAAATAATGCATCAGTGAACTATAATTCTGGGCAGTTATGTGCTAGTAAATGTTTAATAATGGCTCTTTGAAAAAGGAAAGGATGTATGGGATGATGCATGTGTTTTGTGTATATGTGCATGTGGGTTTGTATAACATGCATATATGTGTATGTATACCTATATATTTTAGTAAATTTCGTAATACCACTTGAGGGTTACTATTTGGCTATTTCTGTCTTTACATAATTTTATAAGTGAAAATTAAAATATATTTACACTATTTTTTAAATGTACTCATAAGTTCAGTGTGTCTATTTCTCAGAAAATGTGCTATCAGTATTTATCATTCTATCGTTAACAATATGTAGCAAAATTAGACTATGCCTAATGCTTAATTAGTAATGAATCAGGAGACATCACTTAAGTAAGTGGTTAATAAGAGTAGTTCCAACATGAATTCTATATTTGACGTTTTTTTTACATTGATGGGTAAAGCAACATGAAACAGTGAAGGCCTACATTAGAACTTCAATTGTTTATTAATAGCATGAGTAAATTATTTGCTAAATTAGGTAGTTTTCAAAGTGAGGTATAAGAGTCCCTCAATTTTTGGTGTTGTTCGCAATATAATGGGTATAGATATAAAGGACTTTAAGTTGAATCTTCATTAACATGTTCTTCATTATTTTCTTAAGTTTAGACAATCAATCAAACTGTAAATCAGGCTCTGATTTTTAATGTACACCCATTTTCATGGTGTAAATACTTCAACAATGGCCAATTTCAAGCTACCGAGAGAACTGCTATTAAACATATTTGGAAGAGATGTGCAGTACTGAATCATTATGAAATATTTACACTATACATAACCACTAGACATGATCTCAAGAACATAGGCAAAAGTAGAATTTCATAAAATAATTAGGAAAAAATTAACGTTGAATATTTATTGACCTTATAATATAAATTTTAATAGCACATTTTACAATTTAATTTTAATAATGGCTGTGTTTAAGAATCAAAAGACAGAATTTCTAAAATATGACCATTGCTCTTATGAACCAGCTTTAGCACATCAATAATTAGAATTACAACATCTTTGTTTTAAAATTACTATACAGCAGCTTTCCATTTATGAAAGCAATAACATTAACTATCTCCATTGCGAATACACTCAGTCACTCTTCTAAGATCTTTCTCCAAGTCAATAGAGAGGTATATTTCAAGTAAACAGGAGGTAACTCAGATTATTTTAAAATATAATAAAATAAAGTGAGATATAATATGACCACAGCTTAGACATAGTTATTATACAAAAATATTTGTAAAAAAACATGTAAAAATCCTTTCTTCAAAGGTTTTTTAATTCCTTTAGAAATTAATT
>NW_016829348.1:520706-524149 GCF_001698545.2 Rhinopithecus bieti | reverse complement strand
TTTATGAAAGCAATAACATTAACTATCTCCATTGCGAATACACTCAGTCACTCTTCTAAGATCTTTCTCCAAGTCAATAGAGAGGTATATTTCAAGTAAACAGGAGGTAACTCAGATTATTTTTAAAATATAATAAAATAAAGTGAGATATAATATGACCACAGCTTAGACATAGTTATTATACAAAAAATATTTGTAAAAAAACATGTAAAAATCCTTTCTTCAAAGGATTTTTAATTCCTTTAGAAATTAATTGTACTCAACCAGTCTACAAAACAAATAATTATTAATTTGCATGAACTGAGTTCCAAAAACATTTTGAAAGGTGAATTAAACATTAGATTGAGACAAAATAAACACATTTTAGGACGAGAGATATTAATTTGAAAATATTATACAAAATATAATATAAAAAGGAAAACTCACTTGTATATTAGACATTCAGAAGAGCATTACATTTTTATCTTCTCCTGTGGTTTAGAGAACTCAGCATGGGAGTTACTATACTAGTGGGAAGTAGAGAATGACTGAGAGAATAAGATCAGAGATAAACTATGATGATATGTTAAAATTTTTGGCAAAAAACAAAGAGCAGAATTTAGTTTCAGACTTAGTCCTTATACAATGGGAATGGAAGAACAAGAATAATTAAATTTTTGTAGTAGATAAACCAAAAATTTATATAGATTTTGTTGCTGCTATATCCTATATCTATCATGTGATGTACTTCAAGATGCCACTACTCTGAACGTTTCTTTGAAAATACATTAAATATGCACACATGAACACAAGCAAGGACACACAATTACTTATACAATATACCTGTATTTAAGACAGTGATTATATGTATATCTTGTAGCCGTATATGTATAAGAAAATCAGCTCAGTTGAAAAATGCTGGCCAGGGGAGGAATTTTGTTTCATCTACTTTCACCTAAATCCTGTTCATGAACCCTGGGCCAAAAATCACATGGCCCACCTAAATTCTCCTATATTCCAAGAAAAGGGAGAATTAGGTTAGTGTAAATGTAAAAAGAATAATTATTGTTATTTGCCTTTACTTTTTTTTCTTTAAATACCAGATCTTTTTCTACCATGTAGAGGATAAATGCTTATGGGATTAATCTTTCTTTTATTTTCCTTTGTTGTTGTTGTTGTTGTTGTTGTTGTTGTTGTTGAGACAGAGTCTTGCTCTGTTGCCAGGCTGGAGTGCAGTGGCATGATCTTGGCTCACTGCAACCTCTGCCTCCCAGGTTCAAGCAAACCTCCTGCCTCAGCCTCCCAAGTAACTAGGATGACAGGCCTGCACCACCATGGACAGCTAATTTTTTGTATTTTTAGTAGAAACGAAGTTTCATCATGTTGGCCAGGATGGTCTCGATCTCTTGATCTTGTGTTCTGCCCATCTGGGCCTCCCAAAGTGCTGGGATTACAGTCATGAGCCACCGTGCCCTGCCTCATCTTCCTTTTAATGGATGTTTACCTATTTCTTTTCTGTCATGAAAAAGCAATATAATCACAAACCAATGTAAAGGTCAATAAAAATTATGAAGTAAAGAAAATACACATAATAGAATCTGTGAAAGATCATGCTCGTGGAAAAAGATAAAGTGGTGAACAAATAGAGATAGGGCACCTAAAACATGGCACATAAAATGTATCCAACGGGTTTTTGTAGGGGTTTAGTTTTGGCTGTAGCTATGTTTTCTTTATTTTTATTTTTTAATAACTGGATACTGGATCACATTAATGGTGTAAATGCCATGAAAAGATTCATGATCATCTACAATTGCAATGGAACCATCTAGGGCTGCCTTTATTCAGAAACATTATAAGGCAGAAGAGAATGGGGGCCAATATTCAACATTCTTAACAGAATTTTCAACCCAGAATTTCATACACAGCCAAACTAAGCTTCATAAGTGAAAGAGAAATAAAATCCTTTACAAACAAGCAAATGCTGAGAGATTTTGTCACCACCAGGAGGCCTGCTTACAAGAGCTCCTGAAGAAAGCACTAAACATGGAAAGGTACAACCGGTACCCACCACTGCAAAACCATGCCAAATTGTAAAGACCATTGATGCTAGGAAGAAACTGCATTAACTAACAAGAAAAATAACCAGCTAATATCATAAAGACAGGATCAAATTCACACATAACAATATTAAAATTAAATGTAAATGGGCTAAATGCTCCAATTAAAAACACAGACTGACAAATCGGATAAAGAGTCAAGACTCATCAGTGTGCTGTATTCAGGAGATGCATCTCAGGTGGAGAGACACACATAGGTTCAAAATAAAGGGATGGAGGATGATCTGCCAAACAAATAGAAAAAAAAAGAAAAAAAAAGCAGGGGTTGCAATCCTAGTCTCTGATAAACAGACTTTAAACTAACAAAGATCATAAGAGACAAAGAAGGCCATTACATCATGGTAAAGGTATCAATTCAACATGAAGAGCTAACTATCCTAAATATTTATTCACCCAATACAGGAACACCCAGATTCATAAAGGAAGTCCTTAGAGACCAATGAGGAGACTTTGACTCCCACACAATAATAATGGGAGACTTTAACACCCCACTGTCAACATTAGACAGATCCACAAGACAGAAAGTTATCAAGGATATCCAGGACGTGAACTCAGCACTGCACCAAGTGAACCTAATAGACATCCACAGAATTCTCCACCCCAAATCAACAGAATACACATTCTTCTCAGCACCACATCACACTTATTCCAAAATTGACGTGATAGTTGGAAGTAAAGCACCTCTCAGCGAATGTAAAAGAACAGAAATTATAACAAACTGTCTCTCAGACCACAGCTCAATCAAGATAGAACTCAGGATTAAGAAACTAACTGAAAACTGCTCAACTACATGGAAACTGAACAACCTGCTCCTGAATGACTACTGGGTACATAGAGAAATGAAGGCAGAAATAAAGATGTTCTTTGCAACCAATGAGAACAAAGACATAACATACCAGAATCTCTGGGATACATTTAAAGCAGTGTGTTGAGGGAAATTTATAACACTAAATGCCCAGAAGAGAAAGCAGGAAAGATCTAAAATGGACACCCTAACATCACAATTAAAAGAACTAGAGAAGCAAGAGCAAACACATTCAAAAGCTAGCAGAAGGCAAGAAATAACTAAGATCAGAGCAGAACTGAAGGAGGTAGAGACACAAAAAGCCCTTCAAAAAATCAATGAATCCAGGAGCTGGTTGTTTTAAAAGATCAACAAAATTGATAGACTGCTAACAAGACTAATAAAGGAGAAAAAGCGAGAAGAATCAAATATACACAATAAAAAATGATACAGGGGATATCACCACGAATCCCACAGAGATACAAACTACCATCAGAGAATACTATAAACACCTATATGCAAATAAATTAGAAAATCTCACAGAAATGGATAAATTCCTTGAC
>NW_016829348.1:513667-518718 GCF_001698545.2 Rhinopithecus bieti | reverse complement strand
GGAGGCGTCACGCTACCTGACTTCAAACTATACTACAAGGCTACAGTAACCAAAACAGCGTGGTACTGGTACCAAAACAGAGATATAGACCAATGGAACAGAACAGAGCCCTCAGAAATAATACCATGCATCTACAGCCATCTGATCTTTGACAAACCTGAGAAAAACAAGAAATGGGGAAAGGATTCCCTATTTAATAAACGGTGCTGGGAAAATTGGTTAGCCATAAGTAGAAAACTGAAACTGGATTTTTTCCATACTCCTTACATGAAAATTAATTCAAGGTGGATTAGAGACTTAAATGTCAGACTTAAAACCATAAAAACCCTAGAAGAAAACTTAGGCAATACTATTCAGGACATAGGCATGGGTAAGGACTTCATGTCTAAAACCCCAAAAGCAATGGCAACAAAAGCCAGAATTGACAAATGGGATCTAATTAAAGAAAAGAGCTGCACAGCAAAAGAAACTGCTATCAGAGTGAACAGGCAACCTATAGAAGGGGAGAAAATTTTTGCAATCTACCTGTCTGACAAAGCGCTAATATCCAGAACCTACAAAGAACTTAAACAAATTTACCAGAAAAAATCAACCCCATCAAAAAGTGGGTAAAGGAAAGGATATGAACAGACACTTCTCAAATGAAGACATTTATACAGCCAATAGACACATGAAAAAATTCTCATCATCACTGGTCATCAGAGAAATGCAAATCAAAACCACAATGAGATACCATCTCACACCAGTTAGAATGGTGATCATTAAAATGTCAGGAAACAACAGATGCTGGAGAGGATATGGAGAAATACGAACACTTTTACGTTGTTGGTGGTACTGTAAACTAGTTCAACCATTGTGGAAGACAGTGTGGCAATTCCTCAAAGATCTAGAACTAGAAATACCATTTGACCCAGCCATCTCATTACTGGGTATATACCCAAAGGATTATAAATCATGCTGCAATAAAGACACATGCACACATTTGTTTATTGTGGCACTGTTCACAATAGCAAATACTTGAAACCAACCCAAATGTCCATCAATTACAGAGTGGATTAAGACAATGTGGCACATCTACACCATGGAATACTATGCAGCCATAAAAAAGGATGAGTTCATGTTCTTTGTAGGCACGTGGATGAATCTGGAAATAGTCATTCTGAGCAAACTATTGCAAGGACAGAAAACCAAACAACACATATTCTCACTCATAGTTGTGAACTGTACAATGACAGCACTTGGACACAGGGTATGGAACACCACACACTGGGGCCTGTAGTGGTGTGGGGCCGGGAGGGGGGATAGCATTAGGAGATATTCCTAATGCAAATAATGAGTTAACGGGTGCAGCACAGCAACATGGCACATGTATACATGTGTAACAAACCTCCACGTTGTGCACGTGTACCCATAAAGTATAATACCCTATAAAGTGTAATACCCTATAAAGTATAATACCCTAAAAAGTATAATAAAATGAATTTAAAAAAATAAAATTTCCTTTATATTATGTATTTTAAGCCTAGTTATACTGATTTTTTACTACTGGATTCAAGTTAATTGTTTGTCTCCCTTTTTGGAAATAAAATTTCCCTCTTCCTGTGGAATTCTTGCAAACAAAATACATGGATTAAGTAAGATGTCATGGTTCTTTAATATTCATTTATGCATTTTAAATTTTAAAATGCTAAGGCTGTATCCTAAAATAATTGACTCTAGACACTGGGAAAACAGTAAAAACATTCTATAATCCATCTAAAATCCTGACTATCAAAAGAACAATCACATCCTTAAAATATGCTTTAAATAATAAAAGTACACACTAACTTAATAATCTTATCACCTGTGATACAAAGAGTTTGGAGATAATTTTGGTAATGAATAGCTCCTTTGATTCCTGAGCATGTGGGAATATAGTATGCTAAAGTCCAGTTAACAATAGAAGTGGGAGAAATAGAGGTCTTCATTCTGAGGACTCCCGTATATACACATTAGTTTGTTTGCCTTTCCTTCTAGAAAAGCAAGGAAGAGGAGGAGGAGGAGGAGAAAGAAGAAGAAGAAGAAGAGGAAGAAGAAGAAGAGGAAGAAGAAGAAGAAGAAGAAGAAGAAGAAGAAGAAGAAGAAGAAGAAGAAGAAGAAGGAAGAAGAAGGAGGAGGAGCAGGAGGAAAAGGAAGAAGAAGAGGAGGAGGAGGAGGAGGAAGAAGAGGAAGAAGAAGAAGAAATGGGAGACATAGGGATAAAGTGAAACAGGATACAGAGTCGTGCTGATTATTATGACAGGTTAATTCACGTTGATGATCTATAGTCTTGGGTCACAGCATTAGATGACATTTTATTTAAGTAGACAAAGTATCATTATGGTGCTCTTAAAATAGAAAACAAATATTCTACTCATTGTATTTTGGTATCGCTTATGGAATTGGGGGGCAGTAAGGAAGGAAAGATTTTTAAAAAGAGTGCACTTTCGCTTGTGTAAGAAGTCTTTTTGGGAGAACAGTTTCCAGATAAAGCTAAGATTTGAGAAGGGGAACTAATATGGGTATAATTAAGAGAAATATGCTTAGATTAAAATACAAGCAAAATAAATATGCCAAAAGGAGAGAACAGGAGATAACTAAATTAGTGGAAAATCTGACTGGCAAGTGTAACTGATAGTGCCTTAACCAGTTACTGTTCAGTTGTGGGTACTCCATCCTCATACTTCTGATCACATTGACTAAGGCTGTGTGTTCCTCCTCCAACTTCAGTACTATTTATTTATTTATTTATTTATTTATTTATTTATTTATTATGGCGAGTACTTGCAACATTCTTTGTAAAACTGTCTTCAGGCTGCAGAAACCAACTTGCCCACATATAGACAACCGAAAGTGTCTGAGTTAGATCTCCTGGGAAAGCTCTTAACAAATGTCTGATTGGTCCAGAAGTACTGAAGTTGCATCCCCTTTGCTTCCAGTTGGACACGTTTTTAAAGCATCATTTACACAGAGCCAGTCCGTGGGGGCAGGCTGAGACTAGGGCTTTGCCTTAAATGCACTTTTGCTTGCATTCTCTTCCTCCTTTTTAGGCATCTTTTACTTCTTCACCTATTTCTCCTGGGAGGAACTTCATAACAAGCTATTTACACAGGATCACCGGTCTCATGGTCTGCTTCTAAGGAATATTATTGGGATCAAAAATCAAAAATATTTTGATTGTTGTTGTGTTTTCTCCTAAGTTAAGCACAGATAAGTGAAAAGGAGAAATCTCTTGAATTCAAGTGTCTTAAAAATTGGAAAGGTTTTTAATAAGTTCACAGTTAATTAAGAAGTAAAATTGTGTCCAAGAAAAGGATACATAATGAGAAAATGTTTGGAATTACAATTTTTTCATCAAATATAAAATTATTAAAATCTAGTGTTTTATTTATGAATTATCTTAAACTATTTTTAATATAAAGTAATGAGGCAAAACAGAGTTTTAGAAAGTTCTACTACTTCCCAAGTTCTAAAATCTTTCCTTCACATGCTTTGAAATTTTATAACAAGAATTGATTCAGAGAAATACCTAAAACACAAATATTCATTAAAGGAACACATAAGGACTTTAGGTCAAAATAAATTGTAAATGGTTGATATACAGTTTAGCAAATGCTGTGGTAGGTTACTTCTAAGATGGTTTCCAATGTCCCCAACCCCATTTATGAGCTTGTGTAAGTCCCTCTGTGTTGAATAACTTGTTCCTCCTAACCAATAAAATATCTCAAACTTGAGGGGTGTCACTTTTGTGGTTAGGTTATAAAGATTGTAACTTTTATTTTACCAGCAAATTATCTCCCTCTCTCTGAGTGCCCACTGCAACAACCAGCAAGAAACTGAGGCTCTCAGTCCAATAACAGGAAGGAAAATAAATCCTGCCAAAACCAAATGAGCTCAGAAGTGAAACCTTTCCTAGGTGAGCTTTCAGATGAAACAGCTGTGACTGACACCTTGATTGCAGAGTTGTGAGAGACCCAGAAGAAAAGGGCCCTCTTATGCAGTGTTTGGATTCCTGAACCACAGAACTGTGAGATAATAAATGTGTGTGCTTATAAGCTGCTAAATTTGTGGTAATTTGTTTTGCAGTAATCAAAATACTAGGTATATAACTAATATACCTAGTATATTTAATACTATGTAGAAGCTATAAAGGAAAAATAATAGCCTCTGCCTTCAAATTGTTGTATAACTAATGAAAAAAACCACTAAAAATCCTAGGCAGACTGAATACAAATATTCTAAAATGAAGTTTCTCACAAAAAAATTTTTGGCACTATTGGAAGGAGGGAAAGAGAGAGCATGAAGAACAAGAAGCAGAAAGAGAACATTTAATTTGATACTGGCATTTATTACTCCTATATTTTCATTGTTTTATTTTTTAAGTATTAAAGACAGAAAACCACATTGACAAATCAAGTGAAAGGAATGGTACTCCACAGAGCAAGGTTCATTTAGTAGCAGATTCAGGAATTGACAGGATGTATTCAAAAATAGAGAAGAGTTGTTGAATGGGTGGTGGAAGAAATTAGGATATAAAGTGTTATCAATTCTGAGAAAACTTCAAATGTCATTATCATCATCATCATCATCATCATCATCATCATCATTATCATGATCATGGAATTTACTCTGTGAAAAGCACTAGTTTTATCAAGGTTTTGAAAATGGCGATAGCACAGATTTTCTTTTCTGTAGCTTGTGTTTAACAGATGAGAAAATGTGACGTACCTGGGCCAGTGGAGTGAGAGAGTTATCACCACAGAAAATGAATGTTTCAATAGGAAGGAGGAATGGTACACCAAAGATAAACTTGATCAATTGCATAATTTTGCTTTGATCTGCCAGTCAGTGCTAAGCAAGAATTTAACATTATGTTTTCTCCAGGTTGGATTTCAGGGTCACGTAAATCTTCAGAAGATTTATACATATGGCTCTGAATGGTGCTTTGTATTAACTAAGGTTGAAGAACTTAGCGGCTCAGTTTTCTATTAATAAAATCCCTATACAACTCAAGAACACCATGAAGGAATACT
>NW_016829348.1:496859-510842 GCF_001698545.2 Rhinopithecus bieti | reverse complement strand
AAAAAAAAAAAAAAAAAAAAAAGACTGCTTTATAAGGTGTTTCTTGAAAAGCTTTTATTTCTTTGTTTTGAATCCTACTGTTTTCCCCAGAAGTTCACTTTTTTTCTTTTACTTTCTACATTCATTTACAAGTGAAGCTTTATTGCTTAGTTCTCAAGTCGTAAGTGTGGGAACACCTTTCATAGGAAATTTTCCCACATGAATTTCTTTGAAGTCGTTGTTGATAGAGACTTGCACAAATACTTGTTCATCTCCTTTTTCACTCATTTATTTATTTTCCTATTTAATATTAATAAATAAATATGTTATGTATGGTTTCATTTCTTAGGAGCATACAAAAAAGGGGCCCCCTAAAAATAATTTGGCTGAGGCTAAGAAAGTGCAAATAAGACAATGTATCATAAGAAAGAATACAAAGGAAAAAAGAGGTACGAGAGAGTTTCATATACTTTCTGCCTTTGTGTAAATTTAATTGAAACCTAATCTCACAAAATCTGCCTGAATGTATTTCAGAATTAGTTGCAAGTCTGATTTTTCTTTACCCAAGTTTGTTTCATTTATAGAATTTATGAAATCCTCACTATTACATAAACTCATTCAAATGTTATTTATTTCTGTGAATTTCTGCTATGCTCCATTGCGATTTGACCTTGATCTCTGTATTTTGAAAAAATTATTTTACTGGAGTAGGAGATACTCAAATGGACTGAAATAAATAACTGCATTATGTAGCAATAATCCCCAAATGATTAGTCAGTGTTTTTCTTTCAATGTTAGTTCCAATTCCAGTTGTTTTGAGAATCATAGAGTTTTTATTGATGCTAATTATTTTCCAAATACATAAACCTGCTGAAGTCTGTTCAATTTTACTTTTTTTGATTTAGAGAATTCTTCCAGTCATTCTCTGTTTGCATTTTTGTCTTCTTCCTTCATAGAAACTTCACACATCAGTTCTATTTTCTCACTTCCCTGGAACCTTCCTTTTCCTTGGTAATTCAAGGTTATTTCTTACTCTAGTTATAAGTTACAAATATATAGTGACCAAAATACAAAGCTCTAAAAGACTATATTATTGCATTTTAAAAATGTAGAAAAGCCATATCTCCCCCTAACAATGCAAAATCACCACCTTTGGAGATAATATGGAATATTATTGAGCTTGCTAAAGATAATAATTGATTAAAAACATATCTCTGCTAAAATCATTTAACAAAGCATGTTATTTTCTGGTATTGGTATATATGGTCTCCTGGTATCTCCCCAACTTTGGCTAATATCCATATAATAACATTTAGAATAGTTTCTCAAAGAACTCAAATTCCTGAATATACAAGCTAGCTGAGACTTTGTAAGACTGATCATTTGGGAAACATATTCAAACAAACCAAATATATTCAAAGTAATTTGTTTATAATATTAATTATATTCTTAGTATAAATTTTATACTGCAAAATAGTATCCTATGCATGTTCAACTTGGTCTTTTATAATACGACAATTGCTTGTAAATGCTTTTGTTTATTTTTTTGCTTTTTAGCTGATTATTACAACACTTCTATCATATTGGGCAAAAGGGAACGATTCATTAATACTGCTTTGAAAATTATTCCTGCTTTGCAATTCACATTCTCCCTGCAAGTGCAATCAAAATAAATTGCACTACTTAGCCTATAAATTGAATTTAGGCCAATTTTGTGGATTATATCTCTAGGTTTTTATCACTGACTTTATAATAAAAGCACATTGCATGTAGATGTTATAGTCCATGTTTTTATTTGATAGCAATTAACATTCCCCTAACCCCATGGTGTATTCTAAATACCAGAGCACTTTAATAACACTTCAGTTTAACACAGCTCTTCATGGCCATTGAGGCAAAATGACTAATTTGAATCAGGAACACACAAGCATTCCTGTGAACTAAATTAAACACAAAACACTTGATCTTCAAATTTTGTTTAACAGGTGGAAGTAAAGAAAATTAGAAAAACTTAGCACTTTGGTGTCTACTGAACAATGTCATTCATTACAGTGATTAAGTATGAAAAGATGAACACACTATCGCATAGATAAATTAGAGTTACTGTTCTTCACTGAACTCTAACAAGATTAGCTAGACAAAGTATGAAAATAATTCATTATATCAAAACTTTAAAATAATAACAAATAATGAAAAATAAACATTTGTGAAATGTAATTGTCACTACTATTAGGGAAAACTGAATTTTACTGTATGAGTCCATTCTCACACTGCTATAAAGAACTACCTGACACTGGGTAAATTATGAAGAAAAGAGGTTTAATTGACTCACAGTTCTGTATAGGAAGCATGGTTGGGGAAGCCTTAGGAAACTTAAAATCATGGCAGAAGGGCAAAGGGGGAGCAAGCACCTTCTTCACATGGCTAAACAGGAGAAAGAGAGAGTGAATGGGAACATGCTACATACTTTTAAACCATCAGATCTTGTGAGAACTCACTCACTATCACAAGAACAGCAAGGGGGAAATCTACTCCCAAGATCTAATCACCTCCTACCAGTTCCCTCCCCCAACATTGGAAATTACAATTCAACATGAGATTTGGGTGGGGACACAGAACCAATCCATAGCATTCACACAGAAAAAAAAGTTTTATTTGACCAAGGAAAAAAATCTAAGTATTAGGACTAATTTAAACATAACTCTATTCTAATTACTTATTTGATATTTGTATTTTATTTCTCTTCTGAAAAATCCTATTGAAGATTCAACCAGTTTATATTGGAATATCTACAATGTGAGAGACTCAGCACTTTCCCCAAAAGCCTACTTTATAACTGAAAAGCAATTTGAAATAATTTCATAAATGTGTTGATACAAATTCATTTTACTTTAATTCCCAAAAGCTTGAGCTGTTATAAACCTGGAGCTATACAGAATAAATTAAAAATAGTACACATTAGATGCCACGAAGTACACAAAAAGGCATCTGATATATAATTTACTATCTATCCCTTCTTAAATGTATTTTCACTGCAAAATTAATCAGTCAAATATGGTTCTAACTATGTCTATTTCTAGATACAGCACCTTGGGAAGAAAACATTTTCTCTACATAGAAACATAAAATGCTATAAAAATACTTATTAAACATCTCAATTTTAGTATGTTCTTATCTGTTCTACTTTCCATGTTGACCTACAGTCTTAACCTACCTAAGGAAAGAATAAGGATTCTAGAAGATTAAGAATTTAATATAAGCCTTTGAAATGAGGAAACTATAAACGTTTAAAAGAGATGATTCTTTTACGTATTTGAGCAGAATTTCCTCATAATCTTTATCATGGCATTTGGGTTAAACTTTTTAGTTTTATCGATTCCTTTTTCTTTTCATTTTTTTTCTATTAGTGTTGTGGAGTCTTTGTTCTCTGAAATATTATTTTAACCTGGGAATAAAATCATGCCTTAGTCTCGAATTCTCATGAAAAAAATGTGAAAATAAGAAAATTTTTAAGTCCATGTTAAATAAAGCTATATAAATTTTATTAATGCATGCTGAGGCCATCCTTTTAGCTGTACCTCCAGTGATGACAAAAAAATTAAAAAAAAAAAGAAAAATGCACTAGGATAAATATCTGTAGATGATTACTCATTTTTTATAATAACCACTTCTCAATTTTATGCATAATATTTAGTTCTATCTAGTGCAGATACTGAGATACAAAAAAATTCTATTTGTTTTTAGTCATACCTCATTCAAAAATATTATACTTCAAAAAAAAGTTTCATAGAAAAATGAGCTGGCAATTACCAGAAAGTGTAAATACTAAATTTTTGTATATACGTATTTTAGGAATAAATTGTCTAAATATAAAGTATTATTCTAAATAAATATTGAAAGCAACACATTAAGATTACAGGCAAAATGTGTCCTATCTTGGAAGTAGAAATATATCTAGCAATTTTTGAATATCCTAATGTTGGAACTGCTTATAAATTATACATAGAGCCATTTCTAGTCATTAGTATATCAGAAAACTGACAAAGCTGATGATTATTAGTAATAAAATTATTACATAGGAAAGGAAAGAGTAGAAAGACATTCTAGAAGTCTAAATGTAAAGAAAGAATCCTCACATTTCCTTCACTCTTCATGCTTCGAATGACAAATAAATTTTTATGGGATTATATATTCCCCAAATTTTCAATCCTGGCTTAGAGTTGACTCTTTTATAGCCTTCCCACCTATGTGACTTCTAGTAACAAACTTTAACTAGATCATGTTTAATTCTATACAAAACTAATTCTCACTACATTGACTATAATCACTAGGAGATTGCTAATTTCATGCAATCTATTCAGATTCCCTGTTATTGGCCGATATTCTGAAATAGAGAAGGAAGAAATTGTATAACTTTGCTGCTGCTATGTAAACACACAAAAGTCATATTCTATATGCCACTCTGTGAAACCCACTCCTTTGCTCCATCCCAGGTGTCTTATTTTAGCTCTGTAATAATGGTGATGATCATAAGAAATGGCCATTACTCAGTTCCTTCTGCAACATCCTACGAAGAGCTCTGGTTGTATTTAATATGAAATAAATTAACTAGAAAAAAAAAAAGACAGATAATTAAACATCCTGTGTAGAGTTGACCTTTGAACAACACAGGTTTGATCACATAGGTGCTTATATATAGATTTTCTTTTGCCTCTGTTATCTCTGAGACAAGACCAACCCCTCTTTTTTTTTCTCCTTAGCCTACTACAAAATACGAAGATGATGAGGATGAAAACCTTTATGATGATCCACTTCCACTGAATGGATAGTAAATATACTTTCTCTTCCTTGCGGTTGTCTTAATAACATTTTCTGTTTTCTATCTTAATTTATTGTAAGAATACCATATATAATACATATAACATACAAAACATGTATTAATTGACTATGTTATCAGTAATGCTTCCAATCAACAGTAAGTTACTAGTAGTTAATTTCTTGAGGAGTCAAAAGTTATATGAGGATTTTTTACTGCACAGACTTGAGTGTCCCTACCTCTTGAATTGTTCAAGGGTAAACCGTACATTTTGATTTGTAGTATTCTATTTGTAAAACCAAGAAAAATGTGTACAAATATACAGACTATAATGTTCCAAGTTTATTTTATATTGAAACTCATTCCTTATGAGTAATTCAAATTTTAAATAGTTATTCCTTCCACCCACTTCCAGTAGTCACGTAACTCTTCCAGTCTACAGAGTATCTCAAATACTTTTAAATGGGTGAGTATTGCATATGTGTATGTATTTTTAATTGAAAGGTTTACCTTGGTATTTTTGTAAGTTTTAAGAATAGCCTTTTACTCATTTAAATAGAACAAATATTTATTTAATGTACACATTAAATCCTAGTACTCTTTTAGGTACACACAGGGGTATAATACATTTAATGTCTATGATGTCCACAAGGAGTTTTACAGTGGGTGTGTGTTTGTGTGTGTGTTTGTATTCACAGACAAGACAAATACTAAAGCAACACTAGGCATTGAACAATAAACCCTTAAGTTGTACATGAAAATATGTCAAAAGATGGGCTAAAAATAATAAGTTTAAAAGATAAAAAGACATATGATCATGAACTTTGTTTGGATTTCATTCCATACAACCACATCTCTAACCCTCTTCTAGCATATGAGAATACTGAGTAATCCACACAGAAACCAAACAACCGTGTTCTGCCCTGCCTCAATCCTGCTTCATCTGGGCCTTTCCCATCAAGTTAAAGGCAGCTCCATCCTTCTGGTTTATCATGCTAAAATAATAGAGCCATCTTTGCCTCCTCTCTTTTTCTCACCATCTGTGTCTACCCCTGTGACCAAATCTTGTTAGTTCTAATGTCAACATGCATCTGCATTCCAGTCATTTCTCACTATGCTGGATCATTGCATTACCCTGGTTGTTCCTAATCTAGCACAGTAGAGTAGCCAGAATAGTTCTATAATATTTAAATCAGATTAAAGTACTCTTCAAATCAAATCATTCTTTAGCAACTGACTTTTCTCAAAGTAAAACTATACAATTACCTCCCAGTACTTCTACGACATCATTTCTACTACTCTGACCGTTGCTCTGAATGATCCAGCCACACAAATCTCCTTCTTGTTTCTTGAAACAAACAATACACATTGCCTCAAGCTCTTCCCCTAAGATAATCATTACTTCCCCCCTTCTTTCAAGTTTTTGTTTTAACACAATATCACCTTGTCAGTAGGGTCTATAATGGCCATTCTATTTAACACTGAAACTTCCAGTCTTAATCTTCACTCCTTATTGCCACTGCTGCTTTATTTTTCTATATAGCACTTTTTACTTTCTGACATAATGAATTAATTACCTATTAATTATGTCTACCATTTTTTCTGTCCAAGTAGAGTGTAAAATCTTTGACAGCACATTGTTTGTCAGCTGGTTTCTTACACAGCAATACTAAGAGCAATGCCTAGCAATTAGCAGTTGGTGAGTAAATGAATGAAGTGTGCTGGTAATTAGTCTCAGCTCTGTCTTTGACACAGATGAAACTAGTAATTAAGTGAATTATAATCTATGTGAGGTAGCATTTCAGAGACAGCAGAAATTCTTTGAAAACAGTTCATTGGATTCTTTAAGGGAACTTGTCTGTACACAAGAAAATATATCACATTTTTGGATCAGAATACTGCTAAATGCAACCTGAGACGTTCAACATTAGACTTGCTCTTCCTGATGAAACAGGAGATTTCCTTGACCCCTTCATGGGCCTCACAACAGGGGTGCCTCACTTAGTCCACAGCTCTCAACCCATCAGGCAGAGCTTGCAGGCGAGCAGGTGCAGGAGCGGGCCCCAGTGCTTTTGGTCACTGCCTGGAACAAAGCTTTGTAGGCTAGGGGTCCTGTGGCAGCATTGAGAGGGGAGTACCTGTGAACCCAAAATTTCTAGAGGATATGTGTTACAGTGCTCTGTTAGCTTTTCTGTCCACTGATAGCTTTAGTGTTAAACAATTCAGTGGACCCTCTGTCTTTTGGCGTGAGGCAGTTGCTCTCCACCAGCGAGGGCAGAAAGTCAGTGTGACAGCCTTTAGCATCCACACCCGTGGCACCCGAGCTTTTGTTCAGCATCCAGGAAAAATCAGGCCACACCAACAAATTGAAGGGTGGTGAATACAGAGGATTGTATTGCCGATGAAAGTAGCCCTCCGTGGGAAGAGGAGCTGGAAGGGATATGGAGTGGGAAGCTGATCTTTCCCTGGAGTCTGGCCTTTCCCAGCCAGACTCCACTCTGAAGCAACACTATCAACCTGTCCCTCTGAAGGGAAGCTGCGTCTCTCCGACATCAAACCCGAGGCTCTGACACCAGCTGCTTCTCCCCTTCTCCCCTCCTCTGCTCTCTGCCAGCTGGATCAGAAATGTTTATGGGTACAGGATGAGGGGTAGGGAGGGCAATGGGTGGTTTTGAAAAAGGCACCATTAGAGGGGGAAAACGGGGATGTAAGTTCTTACTTTGGGCCATGGTCTCAGGCTTTTCAGCTTTAGAGTGGTGCTTCGCCAGGGACCTGCCCTTTTCTGCCTAGAATTTCTGTACTCACTGACCCCATCATTATTTTACTCTTTAAAATATTTTCTTATATTTTATACTTTGATTTTTATGAAGAAAATAATTATTTGAGTATGACTTAATATATAGAAAAAATCAAAGTGAAGTATTCTTAATAATTAAATGAGACAATGAGATATAAATAGTAAAGCTATAAAGTTTTAAAGAGTCATTTTAAAGATCTCATTTTAAGGACAATTACGTAAAACACAGTTTTACATTTTTATCTACAAGTTGTGCACAAAATCTCTCCTACGTCAAACCCACTATTAAAGTCTTAGGTAAATTTGCTATTTAGGGAACGCTAAAATAATTATTTTGGCAAAAAAATTTCAATACAAATAATTTTCTTCTTTATCTGTTCTATGTTAGAATATTCTAATATAACATTTTTGTTACGTGAGATCTATATCCCAATTTGCTATAGAAGTTTCTGATATAAAATAGAAGATTGAGTACATTTACATAGAAAATTAGCATATAAAAGAGACTTTTTTCGCTCTCTTAAACATGTCAGGATCATTTCTGGAGGAATTTTCTTGTCATCACATAATAGACAACTTGCACTTGTAATATCTAAATTAACATATTTTAAGAAACTGACTACAATTCTATAGACCTCTTCATCCCTATACACCGAATAAATGCAATATTTTTTACACAAAATGTGTCTATAGTAAATTATAGTAGTTTCTTACATCTGGATTTGTAGAAGCAGCACTAGTCCCATTAAACTATGATGATTTTAAAAGGCCTTTCAAACTGTGGTATTTAAGTGGTTATATGAGCCATATGTGAAGGCTAAAATCATGGTAGGCTCCTAATAAATGTGTCTATGCTCACTTATTGGTTGATAATGCCTTCAGACACTCAGTGGCAACATAATGCCAGCACACTGTGTTGTGATAACATCCTACCAGAACTCTTGGCTTTAAAACGCTCTCCCTGCAACTTCGTTGGATAATTCTGTTTTTTAAGATAATAATGGTGATGAAAGTGGTTAAAGGGAGCCAAACAAGCTAAGTAGACCAAGATCTAAGTGCTCCTTTCATGCTTCACTGGGAAGTTTCAATTTCTCCTTAAAAGAGTTTCCTGGGTTATAAAATGTACAAGAAACACTTTAGCCTAGAATTTTGAATTTAGTTTTCTGCTTTGCATACTCATGTTACCAACTCATAGAAATCAAAAGGCTAGGCAAAATGGAATAAGTAACTGTCTTAGTTTATTTGTTCATTGATGAACGTATATTTCCACGTGTGACAGAGAAAGAACAGAAGGCTGAAAATGAGACCCAGAAAAACATGAGATCATCCAGTAAAATGATAAATTTCCTCTGCCAATTTCAAAAGTGATTTGAAATTATTTTGGTGTGGCTTGTTTTAATGTATATTTGGTGTCAAAATATATATTTAAATCCTTCATAAAACAAAACTTAGGATCTACACTATAATGTGTGAGTTTTGTGTCAATTCTTAAAGTATTTAGTAATTTAACAAGTAGAAGCACATGAAACATGCTACAAACTCTTGAAGTATACATATCCTTTTTCTTCTTTGAAATGTTTTGTAAAACATATCAGAGGGCATTTCTTGATATGTACCTGTGTCTACTCAAACACTAACACCAATTTTAATGTAGTTATGTGGAAAATTTATTTACTTTACCAGACTTTTGACATGTCAAGATAAGAAGAATAACTAAATAAACAGATGGTACATTATTATCATGTTTTCTCAATACCAAAAGCATCTATATTTTTTATTAATCCCATTTGATCCTCTAACTGTATTAGGAATAATATTGTCAAGTCTCAGTTTTGATAGTTTAGAGATATTTTTTAAAATAAGGTAAACCTGGAGAGCTACAGAATTTGCCATGTTTTCCTTTTTGTGAAGTAATCCAATAGATAAAATAACACTGTGGCAAGAAAAACAGAATGCCCCTAAATATATCTACAAAAAAACTGTAAGTAAATATTTTAGGGATAGATTAATAGCTTCGGTATTCTTTCTGTGGCTTCCAGATTTCAATTCAACCAAACGGTTAGAGGGGGAAAAAAAAAGAGATGTACGAAAAGAATATTTTGTACATACATTTTAATTCCCACATAAAACAAAGGTAAAGATCTGTTAAATTTACTCAAATGTATAACCTATTATCTTTTTTTTAAATGCCAAAAGATTTTTTTTTTTACAACTTTTTAGGTTCAGGGGGTACTGTACCATTTTTTTCCCATTCAAATGTGTTTTATTTTTAATTATTCAAACCCTTGATTATTTTTCACTTTTTTGATTAATTCTTGTACATTTTAAAGACATTGGACTTATATTACTACTTTATGGAGACATTTCCATTCCAATATGGCTTTTCTCTTTTCTCTTTTCTCACAGTTAATAAGAAAAATTATAAGACATAATTATCTTCACACATAAAACTCAGTCCTATGAATTCCTATGCATTTCTATAGAATCTATCCTAGGTTTGTGGGAATATGGGTTATTCCCATATAAATTGAAGTTTCAATTTATATCCACTTTTCTCTTTATAGCTGTTAATAAGTGTTTCATAAATGTAGTATTACTATTGGAACAATAAAACAGTTTTAAGAAAAAACACAGGTAAAGAATCTGATTTCACATTCATTATAAACCATAAAATAATTCTATTTCAACTTTTTTAGCTGGTAAATTTAAGTCTAAAGAAGATGTCATTTCAGGAATTTTGATTAAAGGTAGTAGAGTATGCTGTTTTGAGATTTCACAAACTGAACCTAATTTGAACAGCCAGATATACCACTCAAAATTAAAACTATATTACTCAGGAATATATTATTGAAATTATTAAAAGCTCAATTCAAAGCATCTTGGGCAGTAAAGGGAATTTATTAAAAGAATACTAAATTAACTCACATTTCCACAAGCAAGGCAGCATCTAGCTTGGGTCTAGATAACCAGTATGTTTGTTTATAACTAGAACTAGAGTAAGAAATTTAATCCATGAATGAGTGAAGCTCAAAAACTGAGAGTGGTGACCAAAAAGAGAAAGCAAAGAATTCCCTTTGACCCAATATTCTCTTTGTGTTCCTTATTACTCTCCTGGCCACTTTGCTAAGTCATCTGATAAGCTCATTTTCTCAATGTGGATATCAAAAGTTGAATTGCATTAATTTTTAATTTATTTTTTATACTTCATTATCCACACTTTTCCTAGGAGAAATCATCTTTCATATTGCTTCAATTATCATCCATACTCAAATGAGTCATATATTTCTGTCTCCAGCCCAGAATACTTCAAAGTTCCAGTCCTCAATATTCAACTTTTTAATTGACATTGTGAATTCTACATAATAAAGCCAATTCAATATCAGTAAAAGACATGATGTTTTCTATTCCAGCATGCAAAAAAAAAAAAAAAAAAAGAAAGAAAAGAAAACAAGCACAAAGTTACTGACCAGTTTTTAGTTATCTCCAAGTCAATCAATGAATTCCTCATTGGTAATGATGATGAAGCAACTGGAATCATGGAATCATTCCTGACACTTCAATTTCTCTCATATGAACCCACCACTCATCTACCCTGACACACTTAGGTCTAAATATACAATGTATCTTAGAGTATGGTCAATATGCTCCCTTAAAAAATTGTACAATTCCTCTAAATCATTCCTTCTCTACCAGCACAACTTTAGCCATCTCATATTAACTCTCAGTTATGTTACTGAAGTAAATGACTAAAAATGCTATTTGTACACATGCCTATTCTCTTCAAATAGTTCATAAGGCAGTGTTTGTGATTTGCTAAAATACGGATTTTTACCTGTAAACCACACTATGGACTTTTGCTTAAAATGTGTGGTTGTTGTCCCCCCATATTTCTTCATATAAAGAGAATTCCTTCCCCTTGAGTGAATGGCTATTACTGAAATTGCCAAGGAATTGTCAATCTCCCCATCTGGTTATACCATCTTACCCTGTCATCAGCAATGGTGGGGTATTGGTCCAGTTGTTTCTCATCTACACTTATATTTGTTGGTGAGAATTTAGTCATTTTTATTGGCTGTGAAATAGTGATTTCCTTGGGTATTTTTGGCATTTCTCTGACGATTGATGCTATTAAGAGCATTATATCGGCCGGGCGCGGTGGCTCAAGCCTGTAATCCCAGCACTTTGGGAGGCCGAGACGGGCGGATCATGAGGTCGGGAGATCGAGACCATCCTGGCTAACACGGTGAAACCCCGTCTCTACTAAAATACAAAACTAGCCGGGCGAGGTGGTGGGTGCCTGTAGTCCCAGCTACTCGGGAGGCTGAGGCAGGAGAATGGCGTAAACCCGGGAGGCGGAGCTTGCAGTGAGCTGAGATCCGGCCACTGCACTCCAGTCCGGGCGACAGAGCGAGACTCCGCCTCAAAAAAAAAAAAAAAAAAAAAAAAAAAAGAGCATTATATCACGTGATTCTAAACATGGCCTTTACAAACTGGCACTAGTCATATCCTGGAGACCTTTCCACATGTACCTTGTACCATGTTCTTTTTACCCTTTGCTTTACACAACTTTTCTTTAATTTCCTCATATAAATCATATTCCCTTTCAGTATAGGTCTTCTACACTTGGCAGTCCCTCTTTCTGGAACATTCTTTTATCAACACTTTAATATTTAGTTTATTCTTACATCTTTAAGGTCTCAGCTCAGATGTGAGATCCTCTTAACCTATACATTGCCATTCTGGCTGGGTCAAATTTTCTGTTGCCATTGGCACCATGTACCACTCAGTCACAGTGATCTACCACAGTTGAGATGCTGCATATGTATTGTTATAACTTAATCATTGTCTGTCTTCATTCAACACAGTGTAAGTTCCACAAAGGTAGAAAATGCATTTAACATTGTTTATTATTTTATCTATAGCTCCTAGCAAAATTATTGACAATTTTTTTGTACTCAGTTAATATTTATCAAATTAATAGCTAAAAGTAGAATGAATATCTACATTCAGCTATAGGATAAAAGGGCAAATAATATTTTTTCAAAAGACTGATGCCTCCTTTAAGAGAAATTAGTTGCTAATCAGAAGAGCTGATTCATTCTAATGCACTGATTCAGTTACTAACAGACTCACAACAATAATCAAATTAGATTTTAAAGATTCAAAATAATCTCATTTTTGTCAGAAAGGTTATGCTATACTTGCCAGTATATTTTCCTTTTTAGCTGTAATCTTATCAATTTTATTGAACTCTGATTTACATATATAAGATCCCCTATTTTAGGTGTATATACACATACTATAAGTTCAAAGTGATTTGACAAAGTCTTACAACCACCATAACATGGAGGTATAATATATTTCCTTTTTCTTTTTCCAGAAGGTTCTCCTACTCTCCTTTATGGTCAGTCCCCACCCTACCAACCCACCCACACACCAGACAACCACAAATTTAATTTACATTACTACAATTTCATTGCCTCTTCTAAACATAATATAAATACAATCAAACAGTATTTACATTTTTATGGTGGCTTTTTTGTTCTGCATGGTGTTTTTGGCAGGGAATATTTGTTCATTTTGTAGCATATGTCATTATTTTGTTAATTTTTAGTGCTAAGTCATAGTCCACTGTATGTATTTACTACAGTGTACTTATTCAGTCACCTACTGACAGTCATTTGGGTTATTTCAAGTTTGTTTCAAGCTATTATTAATAAATTTAACATAAATATTCTCCTACAATTATTTTTGCAGACATACACATTCTTCCCTCTTGATTGAAGAGCTAGTATTGAAATTGCCAAGGAATCACCAGTTTCCCCATCTGGTTATATCATCTTACCCTGTCATCAGCAATGGTGGGTATTGGTTCAGTTGTTTGTCATCTACACTTATATTTGTTGGTGAGAGTTTAGTCATTTATATTGGCTGTGAAATAGTGATTTCCTTGGGTATCTTTGTCATTTCTCTGATGATTGATGCTACTGAGAGCATTATATCCTATGGTTCTTGGCCATTAATGTATCTCTTTTGATGGAACTCTGTTCAAGTCCTTTGCTCATATTTTAGTTAGAGTGTTATTGATTTTTATTGATTTATAGGAACTGTTTATGTATTCTGGGCACTAGTTCTCTGTGAGATGTATTATGAATATTTTCAATCAACCTGTAACTTAACTTTTAATTTTCTTAATGATATGTCTTGAAAGGAAGGGTTTTTTTATTCCAATGAATTTCTATTTATCATTTTCTTTTAGGGTAATTGCTTTTGTGCCCTGAGAAATCATTGTTTACCTCAAAGTCATTAAGATGTTCTCATTTGTTTCCTTCTGGAGTTTGACATGTTTTGCTTTTATGCTTAGATATATTATATAATATATATATATATA
>NW_016829348.1:476012-493374 GCF_001698545.2 Rhinopithecus bieti | reverse complement strand
ATATATATCTCAAATTAATTTTGGTGAAATCAGTGAGGTGGAGGTCAAGGTTTCTTTTTCCTTTTATAAGTGGATACTCAGTTGTTCGAGCAAATATTTTTCTTGAAAAGATTTTCATTTTACCATAAAATTACTTTGACACTTTTGTTGAAAATGTAATAATCACATGTACACACAAATACAAAAATAGCTCAAAGTAGGCTTTGCCAATTTTGCTAGGCTTCTCAGCCCTGCCTGCTTTGTCAGACAGGGAGGGACCTATTCATCTTCCATGTCCCACAGCCTTTATTATACTTCCATACAGATGCTGCCAGCCCTACAACCTCAGAAGAAGAAAAAGGAAAGGAAGACAATTGAGGAGAAGAGGAGAAATAAATATTCAGAAGAAAGGGAATAGGAAGGGACGTTAAATATAAATTCCTCACTGATCTTTTGTCCCCTATAATTTACTGAAAGAGTTATGTTTAAGTCAACTATTAATCTGGATGCATCTTTTATTCCCTTTTGTTTTGTTAAGTTGTTAATGTATGTTTTATGTACACTGGTAGTCTAACACTAGGAACAGTCTTAAAATTGTCAAAAGTTTCTTTTATTACAATGAAATGTCAGTCTCTACCTCTGATAATGCTTTTTGTGTTGAAGCCTACTTCAACTGATAATAGTACATACATATGAGCTTTTTATAGCTACTGTTTGCATTGATACATCTTTTTCCATGCATCCCTTTACGTTCAACTTATCTGTGACTTACTTGATTCATTTTTCATTATTTTAGTAGAATTAGTTTTCTTTATTATCTTTTAGCATTTGTTCTTTGTATTATTTTATTTTACTAGTTTTATTCTGTCTAGTTATAGTGAATATTTTACCATTTCATGTAATACTAAATTAACAATATAATTTCATTTCCAGTGTTTCTTTTTTTCTAATGTTGTCATATATTTTATTTCTATGTATCTTACAAACACATTTATACAATTTTATAATTTGGGGGATTAATAGTCACTTATCCCTTACAAATGTAAGAAACAAAAGAAAGGCTGTTTATGTGTTTATTTACAAATATTAATTCATGTGTGTACTGTCTGGTGCTTTTTATTCTTCCTGAAAATCTGAGTTTTTATTTGGTATGATGTGCCTTCAGGCTGAAGAACTTTCTTAATCATGTCTTATAGCTCAGGTCAAATGGTAACAAAGTTCCATAAATTTAATTTATTTAAGTCTATATTTTATCCTTAATTTTGAAGAATATTTTTACTAAATATCTGGGATGACAGTTTTTTTGTTTGTTTAACAAACACTGTAACAATGTCATTAAATTGTCTTTTGATCTCCATTGTTTCTAATGAGAATCTCCCTAGTCAATGTATCATACTCCCATTCGTATAATGTCACTTTTACCCCTCTTAGTGCTTTAAACATTTTCTGTCTGTGGCTAATAATAGTTTTATTACAATGTGCATGACCATGATTTTCTTTGTATTTCTTTTTTTTTTTTTTTTTTTTTTTTTTTTTTTTTTTTTTTTTTTTTTTTATTGTCCCATAATATCTCCCCTCTTTCTGGAATTCTACTTAAGCATATCTAAGCATGCATGATACTGGCCTATAGGCTACTTAGGTTTTTTTCACATTCACCTTTTTTTGTTGTTGTTGTTTTTTATCTCCAGTGGGATAATTTCTATTGATCTGCATTCAAATTCACAAAAAGTTTTTTTGCTCTGTAGTCAAATATTTGATTAAGCTCACAGGAAATTTTAAAAATTTCAGATACTATAATTTCCTATTCTAGAATTTCTACTTTGTCCATTTAACTGTTGAATATCTCTGCTGGCATTCTCTATTCATTACTTCACTATGTCATGCTATTCTTTTTATTTCTACAATATGTTTATAATGAGTGTTTTAAAGTCTGTGTGTGCCAATTATAACAGGTGGGCTAATTATAACAGTGGTTCATATTGAGATTTGTTTCTATTATCTTTTTACCTCAAATGAGGATTTTATTTTCCTGCTTCTTTAAATGTATAATAATTTATGATTACATACCTGACGTTGTGTGATACACTGAGTAGAGTCTGGATTATGTGACCTTTCTTTAAAGGACATTAAATTATGTTCCTTAAAAGAGAGCAGTTAAATTACTAGTGGCTTCTTTCAAACTTTTCAGGTTTGTTCTACTTTAATTTGGTAAGATGTATTTCAATTTTTCCTTAATCCTAGGGAGTATCATTCTTTCTCCTAAAATATGGTCTTTCTCAAATATCAACTAAGTGCTTAGGTACACAGTAAGATGTCTCTACTATGACTAAGTAAAAAGTCCAACATTTCCCAGCACAGTGCAAATGTTTCCACTTACCTCTCAGTCTTATGGTAACTACTCTTTGGTAGGCCTTGCTAACTCTGTGTATACAGTTTCCAAAATTCTATTGAAGACACTGACAGTGTATCTCACACAGTACCCAAGATTTCCTGCATCACAGTTCCCTTCTCTGCAGCATGCTGTTCCACAAATTCAACTGTTGCAGCAGCCCCTAATTTATGTCTGCCTCCTCACCTAGAAGTACTGTCATCTCTGCTTAGTGTCTATCTTTAAGGGCTTTGGTCTAAAATCTACTTGCAGCAAAAGTGCAGAGGCAAGCTTATAGCTGTCTCCACAATCATTTTTTTTTTTTTTTACTGCATATTAACTAATGTCCAAAAAAAGCTATTTCAAATGTTTTGTCTAGTTTTATTATTGCATCAAAAAGGCATATTTGGTACCAGTTACTCCACCAAGATTGGAAGCAGAACCATTTTGTTTATTTTAAAGTAAAAGTTTATAAAATGAAGAAATTATTTTCTCCCTTATAAAATTATGAATAATAAATAAATATGCACCCTATAATTTAATGTTTATTTAGAAATCTTATTTTGTCCATTAGATCCCCTTTTAAAAAATATTTTATAAAAATGTTCCAGAAAGAAATATTAAAATCATTATATATAATTAATATTATTATAATAATTTACCAATTGTTAAATATTTTCATTTTGCTTTTATAGGTCAAAAAATGATATAGATAGATAGATATAGATTTACTGGTTTGTATTTAAATTCTTATAAATGGAGTCTTCAAAACTGATTCCAATAATCTTACAACATATTACAGTTATACTCCTGTGTCCTGAAATCATTACTTCTGCTTGGCTAGTAATATATCCTCCCCGAAGAAAAATAGTAAGAAATACATCTGGAAATTACAATGTGGTAAGCTACTTGAAGGTCTTTCATGCTTTCTAAATTATTTATATTTTATTTATTTATGTATTTATGTATGTATGCACATATGTATGTATGTGTTTACTTATTGTTTGAGATGGAGTCTAGCTCTGTCGCCAGAGTGCAGTGGTACGATCTCTGCTTACTGCAACCTCTGCCTCCCTGGTTCCAGGGATTCTCCTGCCTCAGCCTCTCAAGTAGCTGGGAATACAGGTGCGCACCACCAGGCCCAGCTAATTTTTGTATTTTTAGTAGAGACGGGGTTTCACCACATTTGCCAGTATGGTCTTGATCTCCTGACCTCCTGATCTGTCAGCCTCAGCCTCCCAACGTGCTGGGATTACAGGCGTGACCCACCACACCCAGCCTACATTTTCTTTTGTGTCTAATAATAAACTATTTTTGCTTTACATAGAATTTCATTTTAATTACAGACATAGTTTAGAATAATTTATTTGATAGTACTATGCAATTTTGATTATAAAGTTTAGAGAAAGCATTTAAAAAATTATAATACATACATCATAGAACAAAAGAATAACTCATTAGCTGTCATCAGTGTGAATTCAGTAATATGTTGATCTCATATTTTGGTGTGTGATCTAAGTCAGCTCCAAACAAATATGAAAAGAGGCAAAGAAAATTTTATTTGTTAAAAACAAAGAAATACATATTTAAACAAATAAACTGGTTATAAATCAAACCCCTTACTTCTGGAATTGAAGGAAAGGTGAGAAAGGGAAAGTCTAACTAATGTTAATAATTCCTTATAAGAATGTGAATGTAGAATTAGATTTAATCCATGTATTCACTGTGCAATAAGCTAAATTTTAACCTTCAATTTATTTATTAGTAGTTTCAATTTAGTGTATTGCATGCAATAGCTCATTTAATGCCTAATACCAATAACAATAGAGAATAATACATTATTAGTTGTATATCATTGGCACATGATATGAATGAAATAATTTCATCCAGATGATACCCAATAGCAAGCTAGAGATATGATGTAGTCATTAATTCTTTTTTTTGTTAAACTTTCTCTCTGCACTGGGTTCATTACACTCACTGAGCACATATGAGCAACACGTTTTTTCTTTTTAAAACATGTGCATGTACATGTGCATACATGAGTAAGTATACACACCCACATCTTCATAATTTTGATGCTTTTTACAACCAATCTGCTGGAATTTGTTGTCTAATCTTCATTTTATCTAGTTCCATATCTCTACTTATTCCTCAATCCATTTCTATTAGGCTGCTAGAGAGTAGGGTGCTGGAGCTGGGTCATACTGGTACTCTGTGCCAGTTGTTAAATTTTCAGGAACACTTCGAGCCTAACACAGCATTATTAAAAATAAATTAGTATATATAATTTTATAATTAAATAAATTATATTAAAACAAAGGCAGCAATTTTTCTTAACTCACCACTTCCTAATTATCTTTCTATAAGTCATTATATTATGTGTCCTCAAAGTTGTTAGTATCTATTGTATCTGTATGGCCTAAATTTCATATAATGGTTCCCCATAACGATTTGTATCTCCACAAAAATTGAGAGCCTCAAATCAGCCATGGAGGGAGTACTCACACCTTAGAATTTGGTAAATGCTGAAAGTCAGGGTTTTATGATTTAGTTTGTGTATTGTCTTCCAGAAAACAGGTCATTAAACAGCACCACTTCTATCAATAGGATTCTACTGACTCATTCGCATTCAACTGAATAATTACGCAGTTGCTGAATCCAAATGGATTTTTCACTCCTTAGATTTCTCAACTCCTTGGCAGCATATGATGTTATGGTCTATCCCTACTCCATATCTGCTGCGTTCTATGAAGACTCCCTTTCCATCTGTTCCTACTACCTCTCAGGGAAAGACTCTTCTGGTCTTTATAATAGACATACCATTGTCATCTTACTTGTCCCTTTAAAGTGGCCACTTCCCAAGTTTCTGCTCTCTTATCACTCTGTACATTCTCCCAAGATTCTGTTAACTACCTCTGTTGTTTTAATTATAATTTACATTTTATACCATTCAATGTATCTCATAAGTCAGGCTTCTATTTTGAAATTCAAACTTTGAGTTATATCTCTACTGCCATGTAGTTTAAATTTGCAAACCTGAACTCCTCTCCTTTCGTCTCTCCAAAATTGTTTCCACTGTTTCATTTCTTGGCAGATAGCATGAGGAGCCACCATGTAATTCTATCTAGATAATGGTGCCATCTAAAATTCCTCCAATTTTCTAAATAAGTCATCTAACGTACATTGATTCATATGCATTTTAAATATACATACTTTTCATATACATTTTATCCTTTCTTTTCCTGTTTTAGCTCTCTCAGTTTGAACATTCATCATTTTATCAATTTGCTTATATCTCAAAAGTAATAAAACTAAAAAAGATAAAGTATTTTGATTGCAGGAGAGATTGGTCACATCTCTATTACAAAGTCTAATTAGTAATTGAGCTTAACACTTTTTTAGACCACTGAGAACAAAAATACAAGATCCTTAAGTTCCAGTATTTCTCACTTGCCTACAAATTTTCTTAAGACAAGGATTAGTCTTTTATTTTATAGGGACAAGGCTTCTCCTTGTCACTGAGGGTGGAGCACAATGACACAATCATAGCTCGCTGCAGCCTCAAACTCATGGGCTCAAATGACCCTCCTGCCTCAACCTCCCAAGTATCTGGGACTATAGATGCACACTACTATGCCCGGCTATGTATGTATGTATGTATGTATGTATGTATGTATGTATGTATTTAGTGGAGACAAGGTCTTCCTATTTTGCCCAGGCTGGTCTTAAATTCCTGGTCAAGGCATCCTCCCACCTTGGCCTTCCAAAGTGCTGAGATTACAGGTGTGAGCTACCATGCCTGGTCCAGGACAAGGATTATCCTGTTCACCAGTGTATTTCCAGAGTTTTGTTTACAGTAGTTCAAAAATACTGTGTATATGAAAAGTCTGAGTCATGGAATTGACAGGACTCCTGATGGAAGAAACAAAGTTAAAAAGAAAAGAAGGGGAAAAAATAGTGTTTCCTTTTTTGTCAATTTCTATCAGGGTTATCTCTGATAATAACTGCTGCAGTCACAATTAAAGTCAAGCATTCCTCCTCAGACTACAAACCTGGTGGTGTTATATAATGCTTGTTTGTGTATGTATATTTGGGACAGAAAGCCTTTTAAAGCTAAGGCTATGCTAATAAATGTATATCTTACATATTGAAGTTTTATATATATATATACACACACACACACACATTAAAGCTTAACTTTTTTTTAACAACTGAAAAAGTAAAACTGTATCACTTTTCTGAAGGAAAAAATAAAAGACATCACTTTTGTTCCCAATGTAGGGAATATTCTGAATGGAAAGAAAAACTTATGACATGAAAGCTGGAAATATTAAGTAATAACATACATCACTAGAAATTTGGATTGGCAAATGAGACACTAACAGAATCCAAGTCCTCAAGAATGAAGTGAGGGTGTGAGAATTGCATTATATACATCAGCATTTAAAAACTCACAGTAAATAAACAGAAAACATGCTCCAATATGGAGTACTGAGTAACTGAAATAATATTGAGATGTGATATGTTACATCCTAGTCAATTTACAAATATTTTTGTTTGGATATTTCTTAGTTTGGTTTTGTACTTTAACCTAATGATAAGTTGCTCATTCTGTACCTAGACTTTGTTAAAAAAAAAATTCAAGTCAAACATTTTCTTTTATGCTCAATTTTAAAACCCAAATTTGAATCAGG
This sequence comes from Rhinopithecus bieti, assembly GCF_001698545.2. NCBI lineage: Eukaryota > Metazoa > Chordata > Mammalia > Primates > Cercopithecidae > Rhinopithecus > Rhinopithecus bieti. The sequence goes on along the minus strand of NW_016829348.1, from coordinate 486,330 downwards.
CAAATGCATCTTATTTATATTCCTATGAGCATTTCTCTTCAATTTGCATTATTTTAAATATCTAAGTCAGTCTACGTGGTTAATTTATCAAATATGACTATAGAATATTTCAAATTACACAGATTTGTAAGAAAAAAAATAAAATTCCCCAAATCCTTTTTATTACATGTCCCAGAAATCTAGCTTACATGGGTACTGTGTATTTTACTTATTTATTCATCAATCTATTTTATCTATCTATCTATCTATCTATCTATCTATCTATCTATCTATCATCTATCTTTCCAAGCATATTCTTTTGACTTCTAATAGATTAAGAGTGAACAATGGCAAAACCATTGCCAAGAACCTTGTTTTGTCTATTAAAATAATCTTCAATTTGAGAGGAAAAAATGTGTCTAGCTAAACCAGGCCATCATGTTCTGGAGGCAGAATGGTAACAGAATGAGGAATACTATATATTTATGGCCATTTCTAATAAATCTACATCTTTTTGTTAATATCCCACAGATTCACATGTTGCTGTCTTTTTCTCTTCTTGCCTTGAACATGGACATGATGGTTGTACCTATAGCAGCCTCTCTGAAATCATAAGGGAAAGTAATCATGACCAAAATGATTAAAAGTAAATATTAAATAAAGCAGATTTAAACAAAATTATGAAATACTATGAAGATATAGAAATCATTTGTATAAGAATATTTATTGGCAAGGAATTGATCACAATACATGGCAAAAGTTTTAAATGGTGTGACAATGTTCACAAATATGGTATTATTTTGCAAATATATGGAAGGAAACAGAAGTGTGAAAAGTCTAGGTACTCCCTGGCAGTGACATAAATAAAGTGAAAGTAAAAACAATCACAGTAAGTGCAAAGAATGATGGTACTGCACTCTCAGTTGTAGGAATTAAGAACTGTAATAAAGCCAACTAAAAGCTAATAAGCAATGTATTATTAACGTGTACCAACTAATATTTCTTTTTGTTTGTCTGCAGAAATAATATCATCTAAGAACAGAACATTTTAAAACCAAAATTATTAAATGTAATTTGAATTATTCCACCAAGTGCTTTTGAGTAGTTTTTGTTAACTACTCAAAATGAAGAGGTTAAAACAACAATTTATTATTGTGTTTCAATATTCTTTGAGTCAAAAGTCTGGGCAAAGCCCAGATTTTCTCAGAATCACAACCTTTGGGGCCTCTGCTGGGATAATTTGAATGGCTGGGGCTGAATCAGCTAAAGCTAGTGAAGTTTCTCTGTTTTTCTGTCTTTGTTTCTCTCTCTCTCTCTCTGTGTCTCTCTCTCCCCCCATCTCTCTCTTTCTCTTTCTCTCTCTGTCTCTCTCTCTCTACCCCGTCTCCCTCTCTCTTTCTCTCTCTCTCTTTCTCTCTCACTCTCTCTTCTCAACCCACCCCCTACTCTCTCCTCTCCTTTCTCATGGTGTCTCCATGTGGTTACCTTGGGCTTTCACACAGTCTGGACACAAAGTCCAGAACTCTAAGTAAAAGAAAGTGGAAACTTCCAAGCCCCTCACAAACTAGGTCCCAAACTGACAAACCTCACTTCTGCATGCTCAAAGCCTAGATTCAAGGGGATGGAACATAGTCCCCCACTTTCAAAAGGAGGGATGTCAAAGAATTTGTGACCATCTTTAATCTGTCACAATATTTATATGTGTTTATATGTATATTATTAAATGGCCAGATATCTTCCAATTAAAATGTAACTCAATATAGTGTAAATTAAAAAGAAAGAAGTTTTAACTAAAAAGTTGAAACAGATCATATATGCCATTACGCTATTCAAAGTAACCTTTAATCATCATTTACATTCATGCTTTATGAACTGTTCTATTGGATCCAGGGCTTTCCAGCTGTTGAGAGAAGTCAGGAAAGAAGGTGCTGGCCGGGCGCGGTGGCTCAAGCCTGTAATCCCAGCACTTTGGGAGGCCGAGACGGGCGGATCACGAGGTCAGGAGATCGAGACCATCCTGGCTAACCCGGTGAAACCCCGTCTCTACTAAAAAATGCAAAAAAAACTAGCCGGGCGAGGTGGCGGGCGCCTGTAGTCCCAGCTACTCCGGAGGCTGAGGCAGGAGAATGGCGTTAACCCGGGAGAGGGAGCTTGCAGTGAGCCAAGATCTGGCCACTGCACTCCAGCCTGGGCGACAGAGCAAGACTCTGTCTCAAAAAATAAAAAAATAAAAAAAAAATAAAGAAGGTGCTGAATGATTGCCATTTCTCACCTATGCCCCAAAGCCTGTAGCAAATTCATCTGCAGACAAAAATTTGTGTGTTATTAGTATATGTGGCTGAATCATCAGGAAGATTTTATTTGAAGGAAAAAGTCCATATATATGAAAACATAGAAATTCCTAAGCTATACTGGGGTCTCTTCAAATATTAATATGGATTTAGTTATAAATGTCATGTTGTTGTAAATATTATCTACACAATAATGCATTTATATAGATGGAGAGTCTTAAAGGAACATATGTATAATATATTTTAGTTTTAAATTATTGACAAAGGCCTCAGACCAAATAAAATATAATACTGATAATAATGAAATAAATTTCATTAATTCTGCTATCCTATTTTTGATCATCTTCATTTTGTGGTTAAGTAATTTATAAACCTTGTTATAAGTTTATTTCACAACTATATTTTAATGGCTGTCATGCCTGAAAATATACAATCAAAATGTACAGATCTAAAAGGAAGGAAGCTATCACTATTGATGATATCTTTCTGCTGATTAGCATATCTAACCTAAACAACCAACTATTCACAGATTTTTATTGAAAACTTAATAATAACTATTTAGAGTAGATGGGAAATTATTGAAAAGTAAATTTGTTTAAATTTCTCCTGAATCTAGTTGTTGAGATTTTACATAAATAAGAAAATTCTATTTTGAATTACGATTTTGGGGGGGGTTTATGTGTTACATAAGGGATTTAAAATCTAACTTACTAGCCTTATTATAAAAATAAAATTATGTGATAACTGGTACAATTTTGAACACCTGTTTTGAAAATGGCAATGTCTATAGCACAAGCTTGTTTCGAAAAGCAATAACTTTCCCACTCAGTGTAAAAAAGGTCACCTTTCTGTTGACAGAACAGAACTTTTACATTTATTCTCAATTTTATAACACCTCATCAATAGGTTATTACTGGCAGTCACTTGTCATTCAACAAAATGTCAACAAATTCAGAGCACCATTTTGTAAAATAAAATACCAAATTCAGCTTTAAGATTCACAACTCTTTGAAGGACTACGTGAAAGTAGCTAGTAAAATATTGGGCTGCAAATGTTTTATTGATAATAACTTAATAACAAATATGGTAAAACTTTACCATCCAAATGTGTTTTATTAAAACACTAATCATATTTAGGATATTTTGGTACATAATTATATAATATCAAAATAAGCTGAACATTTATGCAGCAGTTAGGGAACAATAACAAACCCTCTGTCCTATGAAATTCAAGTCTCCCTGAGAATACACATTTTATGAAATGAGCAAGAGTCCCAATGACAAGCCATATATTGAGTTGTAAAAACTAAATGCTCTCCTAATTTTCTTTTGTATAAATATATGGATTACAAGAGCAATTTGGTTACATGTATAGATCGCATAGTAGTTAAGTCAAGAATTTTAAGCTATCTGTCACCCAAATAATGTACATTGTATCTATTTTGTAATGTCTTATCATCTACCCTCCCTCCAACCCCTCAACCCTTCCAAGTCTCCAATATCTGTTATCCCACACTCTATGTCTATCTGTATGCATTATTTAGGTCCCACTTGTAAATGAAAACTTTAGACATTTGTCTTTGTTTATGAGTTTAATGAAATACATTCTTAGATGTCTTCCTTTACTTCTATAGAACACATAAGAAACACCTTGAGGTGTTTGCTTGCCACCGTGTAGACAACCTGTCCATAGTCTGCCCACTTTAAGGAACTATGTAATCTCTTACAATTCAGTCTATATAACATTACTAGAGCAAGAGTAAGGCTCCTGAAACCAGTGCTCAAAAAGCTTTATGTGCTCTCCCTTGGATAGAGACAATGTGCAGATGACATACTGTGGCAGTCAGGGCCCACTATTTTCATATCTAAATCAGCCTTTCTCCATGATCTTCCCCAGAAAAATGAATTATAGGCATCAATTATATAAAGATATTGCTTTCCACTGGATGTGGCTGTTTTCCTATCTCAGGGCTTTTACTATTTCATTATCTTCTGCTCCTCTCTTACCATAATCACTGCCTCAACAAATTCTACTTCTTTCAAATCCACCTCACCCATGACTTTTTCTTATTTTCATCCCCCTGTTTTGGGAATGTGTGTGTATTTCATCAAACATGTGTACTATATAACATTTTATCCCAATAACACAAAGGAAAAAAGACTAGCTTCAGGGCAATATGGGAAAATGCCCTTTTTCTCCTACTATATTAAAGGGAAGTATTGTTATATTTATGTTATTTTAAACACACATATCTAGATATATCGGGATCGATAGGTCTGTTAAATTTAAATTTTGCTCATTTATGATGACTTTTATTCATTAATATAAGAAAGATATATTCAAAGAGTTTTCTAATATTCCTAGATTAGTAAAAGTATAATTGATCAATTCTAAGCTTTCTGCCAGTCTAACTTCAGAAACAATAGTAATTTGCCTTTCCTTGCTCATTTACTCTTTTATAAATTTTTATTTAATTAATATTAATAATGATTTGTGTGTGTTAATTACTATAATAAAGTTGTGATTGTCATTATTTTCCTAAAAGAGTTAAGCTAAACGTAAGAAATGATGAATACTGTTATAATAAATTTTAAACACGAAGGGAAAATGTATAAAACCTTTAATTGCAGAAGGAAATACTCTAGTATTTGCACACACAGTAAAAGAAACATTCTGTACCATAAATAATCACTAAGCATTGATAAGCTCAGTGCACAATTTTCCTAGTTATTCAAGCACAAAAAATAAATAAACCCTGAACTTGACATTCCAGATACCTTATAAAATTCTGGAAGACAATGATGTATTTTTAAAGCCATTTAATAAGCATTCAGCAACATTTCTTTTTTGAAATAAGCTTTTTCCAATTAAACTGTAGACGTGAAAACAGTTGATGCCTTTATTTGATGTGATAACCCCATATGTCAGAGTTATGGCATACAATTCCAGATAACACAAAGAAATAAAGACTAGCTTCAGGGCAATTTTTCTGGTATGCAATTTTATGATTATAATAAATATTTCTCTATTAAAATCTTTTGTTATCTGTTGATTGAAAGTGCATTAGGTTTTGAGTGGACATTGAAAGCTCTGCTGTAGATTTTAAATTGGGTTGTTACAAAATACTTCACTGACATGAGTATTGAATTCAGAGGCTTACTTGAGAAATCCATAGAAAATAATCTTAAAATTTTTTTCTGTCCCCAAGTGTAATTTTTTATTAAATGGCACTTTTTTTATTGACGACATTATTTCCTATTGACTTCTTATTTCCAAGGTAAGCAACCAACATTTTAAAAAGCAAAAACATACGAATAGAAATAGGTTGCTTAGGCTCAACAATAGAATTGAGTTCTTCTAGTCAAAGTTATCAAAATGCTTATTTAACCAGAAAGAAGTGGTGTTTTTCAACATGATCAGTTCTTTCTTGGTTTCTTGAATCACTGGAGACCATTTAGAATGAGTCTTTAGGGGATTTACTGCTCAGAATAAGAAAGTGAGTTCTAAAATGATTATTCTAAAGAAGAAAAAGTGTGTCCTTCTCAACAGGGAATGTACTTGTTCAAAAAAGAATATCCCTATAAATACTGGCAAGTGTGTTCAAAGATTTTATAAAACTACTTTAAATGCATGTGTGCTGAAGTTACCAAAAGTAGTTTATGATCTGAGGCAAGGCTTCAGTTTATTTCAATTCTGAAGGAAAGATAAAGTATGTAATATGAAAAAGGTGAACATAATATTCTCATTTTCTGTAATAATTGTGAAACATTTGGAAATTTATATAGTTATTGTGTTCCAATGGGAAACAGACAACTTTCTTAGAGATATTTTACTTGATCATTTATTCATCTATTAAATATTGTCTAATATATGTCAGTTGCAGTGCTTAACCTTGAAAGTCACTCCCATCACCTAATTTCAAGGAGCATCAAACCTAATGGAGGGAATAAATGTATTAATCACAAATGCAAATTTGCAGAATACATGAAAACGAAGAAGCGACAGCTATTTCAAACCCAAGTCAGTTACAAATTGCTTCCCAGAGGAAATGACAGTGGACTGAATTTCAGTAGGTGAGTAAAGATTATTTAGACACAGGGAAGAGAAAATGAGATACAATAAATGCTAATAAACCTAGCATGCTGTGCCCGCAGGGAACCAACCCAACATGGGGCTTTGAAAGCTTAAAATGCAAGGCACTGCATGACTAGATATGTGTCAGGGAACAAGTCAGAGGGCAAACCATGGCCACCCCTGAATGTTATTGAAAGTGACCTGTAGATGAAGGTACACCCCAGAAAGCTGTTCAGCAAAAGAGTAGAGTTGTTAAATTAAATGTGAGTGGGGGAAGGAGGAAGCAGAAAGACTGACAAACAGAAACATTAAAATATGGCCCTAAATGACCATGTCCTGCCTTCTTTTATGGATGTCCTCTCCACCTTCTCCACCCAGTATACTTTGTTCCAGCCACCCTGGCCTCAGTGGTCATTCATGAACACAAAATGTACTCAAAGCTTTTGCATTTTCTGTTCCTTCATCCTGAAATGTTCTTCCCTCAGTCACCCAGAAGATGTTTTCCTGAACATCATTCAGGGCATTGCTCAAATTTCACTTTGAGGACAGTCTGTGTAAATGGCATCCCTCTCTCTACAGCCCCAGACTTCATCATTCTCTATTCATGTACTCACTTTCTTATCCGACAAACCACTTCTTGTCACCAGCCATAATCTAAATTATTTCATTTTCTGTGTTCAACTACTAGAATGTAATTTCCATGACAGAAGGAAACTTGTTTAACTTGCTGCTGAATCTCCAGAACCTGCAATGGTGTATGACGTATAAAAGACACTCAGTAACTATTATCGAGTGAATGAATGACAATAATAATAATAACAATGACAATCAATTACCATTTATTAAGCACTTACCATGTGTCACATATTGTCTTAATTATACCCTTAATATATATGATCTCAATCAATCATCCTAACCTGATGATCATATTATAACAATTGTTCATTTATGTATGCAAAAGGATTGGAAAAAAGCTTAATAAAGTTTTTTTTTATATTATTATACTTTAAGTTCTGGGGTACATGTGCAGAACATGCAGGTTTGTTACATAGGTATGCACATATCATGGTGGTTTGCTGAACCCATCAACCTGTCACCTAAATTAGGTATTTCTCCTAATGTTATCCCTACTCTAGCTCCCTACCCCCTGATAGGTTCCAGTGTGTGATGTTCCCGTACCTGTGTCCACGTGTTCTCATTGTTCAACTCCCAATTATGAGTGAGAATATGTGGTGTTTGGTTTTCTGTTCTTGTGATAGTTTGCTGAGAATGATGGTTTTCAGCTTCATCCATGTCCCTGTAAAGGACATATATTCATCCTTTTTTTATGGCTGCATAATATTCCATGGTGTATATGTGTCACTATCCAATCTATCATTGATGGGCATTTGGGTTGGTTTCAAGTCTTTGCTATTGTGAACAGTGCCACAATAAACACACATGTACATATGTCTGTACAGTAGAATGATTTATAATTCTTTGGGTATATGTCCACTAATGGGATTGTTAGGTCAAATGGNTGATAGTTTGCTGAGAATGATGGTTTTCAGCTTCATCCATGTCCCTGTAAAGGACATATATTCATCCTTTTTTTATGGCTGCATAATATTCCATGGTGTATATGTGTCACTATCCAATCTATCATTGATGGGCATTTGGGTTGGTTTCAAGTCTTTGCTATTGTGAACAGTGCCACAATAAACACACATGTACATATGTCTTTACAGTAGAATGATTTATAATTCTTTGGGTATATGCCCACTAATGGGATTGTTAGGTCAAATGGTATTTCTAGTTCTAGATCCTTGAGGAATTGCCACATTGTCTTCCACAATGGTTTAACTAATTTATACTCCCACCAACAGTGTAAAAGCATTCCTATTTTTCCACAACCTTTCTAGCATCTGTTGTTTCCTGACTTTTTAATGATCACCATTCTAACTGGCATGAGATGGTATCTCATTGTGGTTTTGATTCACATTTCTCTAATGACCCGTGATGAGCTTTTTTTCATATTTGTTGGCTATATAAATGTCTTCTTTTGAGAAGTGTCTGTTCATATCCTTCACCAACATTTTGAAGGAATTGTTTTTTACTTGTAAATTTGTTTAAGTTCTTTGTAGATTCCAGATATCAGCCCTTTGTCAGATGGTAGATTGCAAAAATTTTCTTCCATTCTGTAGGTTGCCTATTCACTCTGATGATAGTTGCTTTTGCTGTACAGAAGTTTTTTAGTTTAATTAGATCTCATTTGTCAATGTTGGCTTTCGTTGCATTGCTTTTGGTGTTTTAGTCATGAAGTCTCTGTCCATGCCTATGTCTTAAATGGCATTGCCTAGGTTTGCTTCTAGGGTTTTTATGGTTTTAGGTCTTATGTTTAAGTCTTTAATCCATCTTAAGTTAATTTTTGTATTAAGTGTAAGGAAGGGGTCCAGTTTCAGTTTTCTGCATATGGCTAGCCAGTTTTCCCAACACCATTTATTAAATAGGGAATCCTTTCCCCATTTCTTGTTTTTGTCAGGTTTGTCAAATATCTGATGGTTGTAGATGTGTGGTGTTATATCTGAGTCCTCTATTCTGTTCCATTGGTCTATATATATATATATCTGTTTTGGTTCCAGTACTATGCTGTTTTGGTTACTGTATACTTGTAGTATAGTTTGAAGTCAGGTAACATGATGCCACCAGCTTTGTTCTTTTTGCTTAGAATTGTCTTTGCTATGCGAGCTCTTTTTTGGTTTCATATGAAATTTAAAGTAGTTTTTTCTAAGTCTGTGAAGAAAGTCAGTGGTAGCTTGATGGGGATAGGATAGAATCTATAAATTACTTTGGGCGATATGGCCATTTTCACGATATTTATTCTTCCTATGCATGAGTATGGAATATTTTTCCATTTATTTGTGTTCTCTTGTATTTCCTCGAGCAGTGGTTTGTAGTTCTCCTTGAAGAGGTCCTTTGCATCCCTTGTAAGTTGTATTCCTAAGTATTTTCTTCTCTTTGTAGCAATTGGGAATGGGCAGTAACTCATGATTTCGCTTTCTGTTTGCCTGTTATTAGTGTACAGGAATGTTTGGATTTTTGCACATTGATTTTGTATCCTGAGACTTTGCTGAAGCTGCTTATCAGCTTAAGGATATTTTGGGCTGAGATGATGAAATTTTGCACATATACAATCATGTCATATGCAAACAGAGACAATTTGACTTCCTCTTTTCCTCCCTGAATATGCTTTATTTATGTTGAGGAGGAGTGGTGGGAGAGGGCATCCTTGTCTTGTGCCGGCTTTCAAAGGGAATGCTTCCAGTTTTTGCCCATTCAGTATGATATTGGCTGGGGTTTGTCACAAATGGCTGTTACTATTTTGAGATATATTCCATCAATATCTAGTTTACTGAGAGTTTTTTGCATAAAGGGGTGTTGAATGTTGTTGGAGGCCTTTTCTGCATCTATTCAAATAATCGTGTGATTTTTATCATTGGTTCTGATTATGTGATGGATTATGTTTCTTGATTTGTGTATGTTGAAACAGTCTTGCATCTCAGGTATGAACACGACTTCATCGTGATGGATAAGCTTTTTGATGTGCTACTGGGTTCAGTTTGCCAGTATTTTACTGAAGATTGTCACATTGATGTTCATCAGGGATATTGGCCCGAAATTTTCTTTTTCTGTTGTGTCTCTGTCAGGTTTTAGTAGCTGCATGATGCTGGCCTCATAAAATGAGTTACAGAGAATTGCCTCTTTTTCTGTTGTTTGGAGTAGTTTGAGAAGGAATGATACCGGTTCCTCTTTGTACCTCTGGTAGAATTTGGCCGTAAATTTGTCCAGTCCTCGGCTTTTTTTGGTTTGTAGGCCATTGATTTCTGCCTCTTTATTTTTTTTTTCAATTTTTTTATTATACTTTAAGTTCTAGAGTACATGTGCATAACGTGCAGGTTTGTTACATATGTATACTTATGCCATGTTGGTGTGC